>NC_142203.1:73094278-73376778 GCF_049639895.1 Pseudopodoces humilis | reverse complement strand
TCATAATTCTGTGCAGTCTAATGGAAGAGAATTTTACTGAGAATGCTGTTTTCTGTCATTTGGATTTACAGACCAAAGGGAAGAAAATAATCTCCTGGTTGGTTTATCCTTTCTTTTCACTGAATGAAATAACAATACAGCTTTTTTTCTCTTGCTGTAGCTCAAAAAACAGTTCCACCACAATTTATATATATTAATCTTTGCCTATTTTGCTCATGTTGAAGACCTGTGAGACATATTCCAAACAGACTGACGGAGCATGGAGGAAACAGCTACCTTGTGAGCCTAATTGCAGCTATATGAAAGATATAAGATTCACCAGTAAGACAAAATAGATTGTCAAAATTAAGTTAATGAACCATTCAGAAATACCTAAAGATAATCATACTGGACTCATAAAAATGAGATCCCAGCTAAGAAATTTACTAGAATTGCTCAATATGCTCATTTTCAAATCAATACAAGCAAAAAAAAATTGATGAAAATTGCCTAAATTTCAGGAAAGCACATACTACAAGCTTTTCACATTGAAGCAATGAAATGGAAATATGTAAATTTAGAGAAGACATAAGAAATTAAAGTGGGGAAAAAGAAGGGTAATTAATGCATAAATAAAGTGCAGAAGAGTTTCAGCTTAGTTATGTGCAATTTGTTCTTGAAGGCTGCTTTTTTGTTCAGAAAATCTGAAACCTTTTATTATTGCTAGCTTGTATCTGATACAATCAGACATCATTAAGTGTTTTATATATCTGGTATTGTTGTGGGTTTTGTACAAAGCAACATCTGTTATCAATGCTTAGAAAAATAGATCGCCATCTTCCAATAAATGGAAACAGCTCAGACTACACTGGAAAGCTTTGGCTGTAAAATTCAGCGTTAGCTGGAGTGTGCCGCACTAGCAGCTTTACTAGGCTGTTAGTGCTTTGCTTACCTGTTAATGTACTGGAAATGAAGGGTAAATCCTGGGGCTCCAGTGCAGTGCCAGGAGAAGAATCCTCAAGGCAATTGAACCATTAAGCCCCAATTCCAATATTTGCCAGCTGTTGAACTCTGTGGATATCTGTTTCAGAAACTGAGACTAAACATGTTCTTCTTCCCTCAAATTTAATTGATGGAAAGGAAAACAAACTTATTTTTTCCTTTCCCTCTTATTTTTGGTTTATTGTTATTATAGAGGATGAGTTATTAGGGAAGTACTTCTGAGAAGTTCTGACTTCTCCAGACCATTACTTCTTCATCTGTTTTTTTAATAGTTATAAATTTTGCTGAATTTGTACAGGTTGAAATGTAAATAACTTCTTGGATTGTGATGGCATAGGAAAACCTTTCCATGTTGCCTCCAAAAAAAAAATCAAATAAATAGTGGATAGTACTTGTAAGAGGCAATCATGGGTTTCTTCTTATCTATTATGGTGGTTTTACCATGTATCAGGCTGTAGGTTATTGCAACTATTTACTAGGGCAGATAGTAAACTTTGACTCTAATAGCACCTGACTTTACAGTACATCACATGAATAGGTTTCTATTATCTGATATTTTATATTTATGGACAAGTTAAAGCAGAACAGATGTCTAAGTCCACCATTTTTCTGTGTATAATGCACTACATATATTTTTTGTTCTCTCATGTTCCTGATGGAAAAAAACCAAACAAATGTCATTCCATGGAAATATAACCAAAGTTTTCAACACTGAATAAGAGTTAAATTGCTTAAAATATATTTGGAACATTTTATTAGTTAGTGTCTAGTCTGACACAATTTCCGGGCTTATTTTAACAAGCTAGGTTTGGTTAACAGGGTTTTTCAATACACCATAATTTATTAAGAGGCCAAATAAACTTGATTGTGCTCTTGATTATCTCTCTGAAAATGCTAGCTTAAATTTGGCCTTGTTTAAATAGCACTAAATCAATGAGAGATCAATGTTGAATATAGCACTGCCTCTTGGAGAGACTTTGATCAATGGAACATTTGGTCGGTTCTATCTGATTGAGACTTGGTCTGAGACTAGACAATTACGGGAAAATAACTCCTTGAAAGTTAATATATTTTCCTTTTCCTTTACTGTGTGTTCTGGGTACAGTGCAAGGGACTTGTGACAAATGCTGTATAATATATGTTACAAAATACTTGCAAAATATATGGTCGTTGATTGTTTCCATAGGCTGCAACATATTTCTTTTCCAGGGCCCACATCAATATATCTCTGTGTCTGTGAGGATGGAGGAAACTGGGAATATTAATGCTATCCCTGGCAGTAGTTTTTGCCATATCTTTTTACTAGGGGAGCCCTGTCAGCTATTAAATTGCCCTGTGGGCCCCAAATGTGAGCATATGCAACCCACAATTTCTAATTGTAAAAAAAAATTATTCAAAGGTAACTGAGTATGCCATATAAACTACATGTCCTGTAAAATCAGTACTCTTCCTGGATGTTTAGAGATTTATTGACATTTCTCTGAACTCATATGTCTACAGGACCACTTTAGGGGCATTCAAGAAAAGGAAGAGAGGGGCTTCATAGGCAATGGAGTTGGGGAAGGGTCTAGAGGGTAAATCCTATGAGCAGCAGCTGAGGGAGCTGGGAAAGGGGCTCAGCCTGGAGCAAAGGAGGCTCAGGGGGCCCTTGTGGCTCTGCACAAGTCCCTGCCAGGAGGGGACAGCCGGGGGGGTCGGGCTGTGCTGCCAGGGAACAGGGACAGGAGGAGAAGGAACGGCCTTAAGCTTCACCAGGGAAGATTCAGGCTGGAAAACAGAAGGAATTTCTTCATGGAAAGGGTGGTTGAACATTGGAAGAGGCTGTCCAGGTGCTGGAGTCCACACCCCTGGAGGTATCCAAGGAATGACTGGACATAGCACTCAGTGACAGGGTGGGCAGAGGTCACAGGTGTGACTCCATGGTCTCAGAGCTCTTCTACCTAATTACCTAATTACCTAAATTATTCTGGGATACTGTATTGCCAGAAAGCTTCTTTCTTCCTGGAGATTTTCACTTTCATGGTTCATGGAAAGTTAAACATCCAATCTACAATCCCAGCAACACACAGGAGAAAGTCTCCTCACAAGGACATAAAGAGCATTTATTTAAACCATGTATTTTAATTTTTCTTTATTTTTTTGTTTTACACACCATAATCCATGTGGTCCTTGTCCTTTGTGTATATGTACTGAAGATACAGCTACTTAAAATTTATAGCAGTTTTGAAATAATTCTTTGGGCCAGTCTGTAGTTACACAAACTCCAGGATAAAGAACAACTCCCCTGATGGGCCTCAAAAAGGTACACCTTATAATCCCACCTCCTTGTCACAGGAGTGACAGCATTGCTCGAGGCAATCATGGACTCATTAAGGTTGGAAAAGTCCTTTAATATCTTTGAGTCCAACCATTAACCCAGCCAAGGCCACCACTAAACCATGTCCCAAGTGCCACATCCACAAGACTTTTAAAGATCTCCAAGGATGGTGATTCCACAACTGCCCTGGGTAACCTGTTCCAATGCTTGACAAACTTTCCAGTGAGAAAAATTTTACAGGTATGCAACTAAAACTTATTCTGGTGCAACTTGAGGCCATTTCATCTTCTGCTGTCCCTTGTTCCCTGGGATCAGAACCTGATCCCGACCTGATTGCACCCTCCTGTCATGGAGTTGTGGAGAGCCAGAAGGTTCCCCCTGGGCCTCCTTTTCTCCAGGATAAACAATCCCAGTTCCTTAAACTGCTCCTCATCAGACCAGTGCTCCATGCCCTTCTCCAGACATGCTCCAAGAACCCAAAATCTTTTTTGGAGTGAGTGGCCCAAAACTGAATGGAGGATTCAGGAAGTGAATTCACCTTTGCATCAGAAAGAGAATGATCTATTACTCAGTTTTCTGAACTATAGTTTTGCAGTAATACTCTGCATTTTCCAGAGCACCATGGTGGTGAGATGTTTGGCTTACTGTCAGCAGGAATCTCAGGGCTCCTGTAAAACAATTGAGCTCCCTTTCTGGAAATAGCCCATATTTTTTCTTGTCTGTGAAATTACTTCTACATTTTTAGCATTCTTTCATAATTTCAGGCTCTCTTTGCACATTCAATTTATCCCTTATGAAATGATGGAATTATCATTATCCATGCAACACTTTCAGAAACTCACTCTAGAAGTCAGTAGTCCTTTTATCTGCATCTGCATTTTTACAGTTTTATCTCAAAAATTCAGTGTTAGATCATTGTAATGTAAACATTTCTCTTAGTTTCCTGGTGTTCACTGTTAAATACTTTTAGGACACTGCCTGCATTCTCCATAGAAAAAGAAAAACACTTAAAAAGTAATCTTAAAAAGTAAAATTTATTGCATTTAAAAAATAGAAATACGATCAAAAATCACAGAAAAGTCCCAAAAGGAGAAGCTGCTCTGCTGGGAAGAGACATCCCAGTTTAATTGACAGCAGGACAATTTAAGGGTGTTTAATAAGCTTCGTTTCTCCAGTCTTGCTCAGCCCTCAGAAGCCAGCACAGACTGCTTGCAAACATCACTTCATGGTGTGCAGTTAACCCTTGGAGCCTGCAGTGTATTGCACTGTCCTGAAACGCTCCACTTTCCTGTGTGACAATCTGTTATAGCCCAGTGCCATCGCCAGCTGGCAGGTAATTTTCCTGTGGAAGACTTTTCTTCCCAGTAAGTGCTGTCATGGTAATATTCAACCCCAGTCATGTAGTTAAAAGAAATTGAAAGGAATAGTCATTTCCCGAGGATGTCTCAACCCATCCAGAGACAGGCGTGTGAGGTGGGATAAATCGTTTTTGGAGGTACTTTCATCTCTTTGCCAATTAGAAATTAGACTACACACCAGACTTTTATGTACATAAAGCTTGTTGGGATAAATCTTACTCCAAACATTTGAGTTCTGCGACAGGCAATTCCAGTAACAATAACTATAAGGTTGTCTGAGATAGAGATACATTGGAAAACCAGACATTGTTGCTCACAGATTATGGGGAAAGAAAGAACGCGGCCAGACTTAACTTTACACATAATGAACTTATAGAAGGAAAGACAGGAGAGTGAAACTCTCATTTAGGATTAAGGAACAAAGACACAGCTTGAATCTCCAGCATGTGGACAGACAAAGTGTAACACCATTGATCAAACAAGTCGTGTAGCTGGTCATGGGTATTTAGAGTAAATCCCCAGCCACCAGCATCCCACCTTTTCGAATAGCCTAGCTGGGATCTGGTGGAAGGCATTATCTGTGGATTTAATTTTACTGCCGCATCAGGAGCTTTTGAAAAATATGCTTTCAATATCCCTTCAATTCATTGTAGATCATGAAAAAAAAAAAAAAAAAGACATTTCAAATGAAAAAAAAAAGCAGAACAGACTAACAAAAAATAGCAATTAATTCTTTTCCACACAAAAGAAAAAAAAAATTGAATGCTGCATGAAATACCTTGTGGCAAAATACCTGGCATTACCATTAGTAAGTAAATTCTAACCTTTGCCTTATCCTAGTTTCACCCATAGAGTATTTGGATGTTGACCCACATACATGTAACCAAAAGCAGGTAGTATTTCTTTTCCTGTGACTGTTTTCAGCCATGGAGTCTTCCATTTTAAATCTTGTTAAAATTTTCCAAAACTATCTACTCTACTGTAAACATTAAAAAAAAAATAAAAATCTTATCACTCTCCTCTTTAGCATTTCTCTTCACCCCTGACTTAATGCTGAAAGAATAAAATAATTTAGTTTACATGTTACTCGACCTCTTTTGCTTTATTTTTCAGTTTGTCATTTGTTCAGGCAACAGAGGGAGATGTTTGAGATGTACTACTTATTCATCCCTCCCAAATGAAATGGGAATTTTTTTAAATTATAAATTTTTAAATTATTTTTTAAATAAGGTAGAATCCTATTTCTTCTTGTACACTCTCCCCATTTAAATCAAGTTAATATTTTGTCTCCAACTCTTATCTGTATTCCAACACAATTAATACATTTTTCTCTCTGGCTTTCCAACCTGCTGTCTCCAAACCAGCTGTCCCTTAGTCCTTGGTTACATGACTCTTTCCTGTCTATTTGGCTTCTGGTTCCAGGCCTTTTGCCAGTCTTCGAGGGTTTTTGCATCTTTCTGTGTAATTCCTTGTTTCAGATCAGTGACTTTTTATTGCCTGCTACCCAAACAACAATTGACATTGCCAAAAAGCACTTCACTAAACTGACTGAGGCCAGCACCCACCAGATGCAACAGTTGTGATTCGGTGGTCCTGGCACCCATGTCCAAGGTGAGATGTCTAACTCAGGCAGCCTCAACTCCTTCTACTGCCTTCTACAGCAGAGCAAAATTGAAATCTCCAGGGAATGCTTTCTCTTTCTAATTCCTGTGGTAAAACAAACCAAATGCACACAATTTAAACTGTCCCAGAGGTAGAGGAAAATGTCAATTGAAGTGAGAGCTGCCAGATTAGATTGGGAGTTTGATCATGCCATGTCAAAAGTGGAATTGGACATTTCCAGTGATAAAAATTCTGGTGATGAGAAGTGAAAGAGTTTTTTGGCCTCATCTCTTTGAGGAGTAGATCATGGATACAGAGATAGGGAATTTATTTTTTCGTATTGTTTAAGAAAGTGCTTACATGAGCCTCGGTTTAGGCAACTATGCATGTAAAATGTATTTTTATAACACATGAAACTGTCCTGGCTGCAAAGAGAAGGAGTAGGTGACTCCATTTAAAATTTTGATAGACTTCTTTTCTATCTTTCTCACTAATTCCCTGGGAGAAATTAGCCATAGAGGTTGGCAGAGACAAGAAACAAAACAGCAGTGCTAATGTAATCCCTTATTTCAGGTTAAAATTATTAAATATATTTATATATGCATGTGCTTAGTTACAATGTAGATGGTTATATATGTCTGCTTCAGGTTCTGAATTTAAAGTGATTAGTTATTAATTTCATTCATTATCTATTTCAGTTACAAAGTAACAGAGATGACTGTTATATATTTGTCTTGAAATCCCATTTGGATCCTGATTTGGTTTGTTCCATTTCCTTAATTTTGCTCTTCTCCAGAGATGATGTTTCTCATTGATCAGCTGGAATACTGTTGGATTCCTTAAGGGAGAAATCTCCCTCAAAGCTTGCTCAGTTTTCAGTCGTCTCTGAAGCTGGTTACAACTATGGTCCATTGCACCAAGGTCAGAGCACAATGCTTGCTTGGCTCCAGCTCAAGGGAAAATGATAAATATGTCTGAGGAAAATAAGGATTAGTCTCAAATTACTACTGCATACAATGAACGCTGCTTCCAGACAGCATCATTAGTTCACACAAGGAGTGGAAGAGATGTATCTGACAAACAAACACATTTATCTGCCTTGGTTATAAGACTACCTTTCCTTTTTTTAATTAGTATGAGACCTCCACCTTTGCAGTTCAACAAGGTGCACTGTGTTAGATTCATGCTTTTTGTCCCTTGTCACAATAAGGGGAGAATTATGTTAATAATGACTTTGCATTTCATGAGAACCATGAAGGTTTGGCTGGGTATTGACTGTATAAAGACAGTTGTGCTGCCAAAGTGTTCACACTTGCCTATATGCCAACATTTTCATTGGCAATATTATTTATATGAAATATAAATAACATTTTTTCAGTTTTCTCTTTTCTAATCCTCATGTCTCCTCCAAGTAAACGGAAAGGGCAATTAATTCTTTTAGTGGATAATTATAAAGTTCTGAAATTTGCAGCATGAATATTGTGGGACATGTTGGAAATGCCTCATTCTACCAAAAAAAATTTACCAAATACATTTTCCCAAGATACTGCAGGAGGTAACGCATTATATACACAATTAAACTCATTAAATGTCACATTTTTCTGCAGAAGTCCATTCATTAAAATGTCCTGGTTTAGATACCATATTTAATGTAATTTCTCTGTAAACCCCAGCCTCTTTATCTTTTTCCTGTTAGTTTCTGATGTGCTTTAGAAGATGCACAGTTAGAACTGATGTGCAGTTAGTAGAAGGTAAATACATAAGTGATGATGTGACAATTTCAGGACAATAAATTGAGTTTATTATCACAGTTTTGAGGAAATCTACTTTGAGGGTAGGACAAAGAAGCCACTTTTGTTCCATTCACAGCAGAGAAAATGCAAAACTTACAGAATATAAAGGCTTTAGATGCTGATAAGCAAGAAAACTATGATAACAGCTTGAAAAGTGTGGTGGGGGGGAATAAAAAATGGGATTAATTGCATTACTCTGAAATAGGTGCAGAGCATTCAAATACTGTTCTCACAGTTAGGTCTTGTTCTCACTGAGGTGCCAGTAATTTGGCCTAAGCAGTGAAGGCTTTTATATTAAGCACTGGCACTTCATCTTAGAGTCAGACAAAGACAAATCATTGTCTTCCTGTCAAGTGTACTGGGAAAAAAAGGATTAAGAGCTATAGTTCAAATTATAAAATTGAAATAGTCTTGAAAATGCAAACATTTGCTGGCAGAAAAACAGATGTAGAGCAAACAGTCCATGATCTCTGTCTGATTTTACAGGTTCTACAACATGTGATAAAGGACACGAGCTCCATTCTTTACCATGTAATGTCGCAATAATTTCTGTTTTGTTTTTCTTCTCAGTAGACTTGTTAAATGCTCTGTCAGTTGCTCTCCTGGCTTCAAAACCACAAAGTTGTAGCCAAACCTTTCCTTCAGGTTTGATTCACAGATGTCTGAACATTTTTCTCTTGGAATTTTTGTTTTGAAGGGGAACAAAACACAAGTAGGAGATGAAAACTGCATGTTTAATTTTCATCCTGACTACAATTTCAGTGTTCAACATTTTTTGACTACTATTTTAAGTGCTGCGAAAGGAACAAATTGGCTCAAAGCAAATGTTCATGTGCCACTGAATGTACAAGGCATTTGATGTGAATTGAATGTGATGATGGAACTATTAAAACAATATTCCTGTCCTCTTTTTTTACAATGTAACTGCAGAACAGGAATTCCTTTTGGAGTGCTATTAGTCAGCAAAAAAAAATCCCATATAAAAAAAAAAAAATAAAAAAATAGAGAGGAATAAATATACAGCAGTATCAGCCTGAAAGCAAAATTGAAGCCACTGTGTCAACTCTGAAGGTCTGACTGGGTTAGTACATTTTTATACCTTATTTCAGACTGACTGGAGTGTATATCTTGGGAATACACAAAATTAGAGCCTTGTTTCAGCAGTCTTATTACGGCAAAATTACCTTTGAAATTGAGTAAAAAGAGAGAGAGATCTAAGATTTGCAGGGCTCAGACTTGAAAAAAAAAGGAATTAACTGTGTAAGAATTCATTTACAGTATCCAAACTCACAGTATTATCTCGTAAGCAGACACCAAAAACAGTTCCAGCAGGTACAGCATTAGAACTCAAGGGGAAGGACTGGAATAATTGATTCCATCTGTTAACAGCCCAATCACTACCAATGATCAGCTAAGGGCTGTTTTGAACAGATCAAATAGATTTTCAAAGTGTGACTATTAACAGCAATTCTGTTTAGAGAGATGTAAAAATTTGGGTCCATTGGAGATATCTTGTACTTCCAGCATTCTGTAAAGCCAGATCAAAAGGTTTAAAACTTATCTCAGTACTCCCATGTTTTACTTACATTTACTTACATTGCCGCCCAGAACTTCAGGTCTACAATACATGAAAGCAAAGTGTTAAATCTTTCTTAAGGAAAACAAAAGTAACACATTTCCATTAATAATCCAGGAAGAATTATGGTGCATATGGGAAACAATTATTAGTTTTCATGAAGACATTGTATTGGCTTACCAGATAATTTCGCAGCACATGCTTGTTTGTTTGGGTTTTTTTTTTTTAAAAAGAAATTTAAGAATCACAGATCTGTTAGAAGGGACCACACTGGGTTCATCTGGTCCCACATCCCTGCTCAAACAGGGTGGCCCCAGAGCACATGGCACAGGGTTGTGTCCAGAGGGCTCTGGAATATCCCCAGTGAGGGAGACTCCACCTCTCTGGACAATCTGTTCAGGGCTCAGTCACTGCCCAGCACAGAAGTTCTGCCTCATGTCCAGGTGGAACTTCCTGGTCTCAGTCCCTGCCCATGGCTCTGGTGCCATTGCTGGGCCCCCAGAGCAGAGCCTGGGCCCTGCTCTGCCCCTCCCTGCACAGGGACAGACAGGGATGGGGTCCTCTCTCAGCTGGGGCTCCTCTGGAGGCTGCACAGCCCCAGCTCCCTCAGAGTTCATGGAAACATCTTATAAGGGCCAATGGACTTGTGGATGTTGTGTTTGCCAGGGTGTTCCCTGGCCCAATCCTTGAACTAGGGAAGCTCTTCCTTCCAACATTCCTTTCCCCTGGTCTCCTGTGCCAGAGATCCCAGAGGGCTGGTTGTGTCAGTGAACACTGATGCAAAGAAGGCATTTAATAACTCTGCTTTCTCTGCCTCCTCTCTTACTAGAGAGGTAAGAGTCCCTCTCCATTTACTAATGGGCCTACATTATCCTTTTTTTTTCCTGTTGTTATGCATTTGGATGGATATGGATGCATTTAGAAAGTCCTTTTGAGTTATCCTTGACAGCCTTGGCCAGATTTAATTTTCTTTGGTCCTTGGCCCTCTAGAAGGCGAGCTCAGGAGACTAGTGATAGTGTATGCTGCTCTGAAAAGAGTTTAAGCAGTAAAGTGCTTAAAAAATAAAGACATAAACTTAAGTAACAGGAAAGTTTGATTCCCAGAGAGTTTAAATTCTATGCACAGAGGATAACTGATGTCCTAAGTGGGACTCTGACAAAGACTTTCCCAAAACCTTCATGACAGCAGCCCCACACTCTTTTTTTTTTTTTTTTTTTTTTTGGAACAAGGGATTAAACAAGTTACATGGTAAGGACAAGCAAAGATGAAGGTGCAGAAGCATCATAGAATCATAGGTTGGAAAAGTCCTCTAAGATCAACAAGCCCAGCCATATTAACTCAGCACCACTGTGTTCACCACTAAATCACATCCCTAAGAGGCACATCCACATCTTTAAATACTCCCAGGGATGATGACTCCACCACTGCTCAGAGCAATTCCAGTGTTCCAATGCTGGACAATCTTCTCTATGAAAATCTTTTTTTTTTTTCCTAATATCCGAATTAAACCTCCCCTGACACACTTTGAGGCCATTTCCTCTTATTAGACAGAGTCAGGGAAAACAGAAGCCAAGGTTTTATTGGCATAAATACCATTCCTGTGCTTCAGTTAATACTGACATTTTCTAGCAACTACAACACCACCTAAAACTCCAGGTTACATGCAGAACTAAATTCTCATGGAGACATATGACACTTTATGCTTCCATACACCTTTGTGTATTCATAAGAGAAGTTATAAATGTTAAATAACCAGCTGACCCACTAGAAAAGTCAAACTATCAATCATCAGAATTCCTCCTGGCTTCAGCGTCTCCTTCACAGCTCCATGAAGCTGAGGACACAAGTGCCATGTGTGCTCCCTGGGGACATAAAGAGCAACACATTCTCATCATGAAAGCAAAACTCTTGCTCATTAGGTTGCATATCTGTCACAACAAAATGATCAATCTTTCGGTGTGAGACTTGCAGCCAGCACAGAACAAAGACTACAAATGCCATCAAAACACAACACAGAGCAGCAAAAATCTTTCTTTGGGGGAAAACACTCACAAAGTGACCAAAAAAACCCCTCAGCAACAGAAAAGAAACCCATCAGTGCCATCCCCTCCTCCACCTGTGTCCTTTTCTGATCTCACACACAAAGACGATCACAGACAGCTGGCACAGCTGATGCTGGAATCCACCATATTTTTTAAAATGTAGTCAGAGTGCTGTTTAAATGTTAACCTATGGTAAAATGAGACAGGATTGAACATCTCAGTTGCCAATTTGCTCTCACAAAATTCCCAATTCTAATAACTATACTTGAAAATTATTTTCCCTGGGATAACTGCCCTGTAGAGGAGGGAAACGGAGGCTTCCCACAGTTTTCCTTAGGATGAACACTTGGTGAAATCCTCTTACTTGATTAAAACCCACCAAACATAGAACAGGAATAGTCAGAGTGTCTAATGCTGTGTTACCTCATGCAGATCTTCAAAATTCATGTTTCTGCTAACATTTTGTAAATTCTTACCTTTGTTTTTTAACTCCCTGGCTGGATGTACAGCAGAGTCATAACAAAAAAACAACAAAAAAAAGAAAAACAAAAACAAACAAAAAAAAAGTGAGAGATTGCCTTTAATGCTGCAGAATCTCATTGCTATAGAACATACAAGAGATTTTTTCTAAATGCATTGATTTTGACCTACCTAATTATTGAACAAATTGGGCTATTGTCACTGCTGAGCAAACCAAACCCAGGGAAGCTCTGAAGTCCTGAAAGGGCAGAGGCACTTTGTCCACTTTCCATGCTGGGGATCCCAGACAAGGAGCCAGGCAGATGGTCAGAGCTGTCCACTCTGCCATCCGCCCACCTCCTCTAACAACCCTGCTCAGCACATCCCCTTTGTGGGCTGCTCCCCTTAGGGTGATCCATCACTGCTCACAGTGCAGGAATCCAGGGGTGGGATTTGTCTTATCTCATTTGAGATATCTAAAGGTTAGAGATCTAAATCTGAGCTGGTCACCCTAGGCTCTTTTATATTTTTTTGTCAGTGCAAAGAAACAGGACAGAGGGATGAGTCTCTGGAGGTGTTTATCTCCTAGTGGTGTGAATCACCCTTTCTATAAAGCCCCTTCTGTGACATTAGAGATCAAGTTTATGCTCTATTTTGTTATGGCTAATCCTCATACCAAGGTACCTAATAAGTGTCAGGCATGACCCGTGACCATGGTATGACTACAGTTCTATGCTTTATTCAAAGTGGATCCTTGCAGTTTCTCTTGATGGAAATTACCTATGTTTTAAATTTTAGTTTGAGTCCAAGACAGAGAAATGGTCACTATTTGTATTTAAAACAGTATTTTCAGTGGCTTACTTATAAAAAAGTATTTTAAACCATTTAGAATTTGATATTTCCACACAAGATTCACATATTAAAAATTGAGACATCTTAGAGACTTAAAAGAAATAATTTTAAAATAAAAAATAGACCTGATCAATAAAATGTATCATATTCCTGTGTATTCTTCTTTCCTAAGCAGTGTTTCAATACAAATTTCTTCTATAATGTGTTGAATGGAATAAAAGAGGTTAAAAACCAAAGCAAAGTAAAATCTCACAATATTAAATTCTAATGAATGCAAAGACCTTGAAAACATCAGTGGCTCTGCAAGCCAAGTGCTGATCCCTTTGATAGAATATGCAGGAATAAAATGGTTAGTAGCTGAAATGCTGTGGCACAGTAATAATTGCTTTGCACCTGTAATTCTCTCTCTCATTTCCCTATTTACTGTTTGATGCTTTTGTTTATCACAGAGTCATATTCCAGTCTCTTCATTTGTAGTCCATTTCTGGAAAATAAAGTACCCTGAATGCTCAAAGACACAAAAGACCATGATGATAAATTAAACAATATTTCTTTCTCACACTATTTTTTTTTCCTAAGCAGAAAAGCATTTTCTCTTCTTTGTCTTTTCCTTTTTTTTTTTAATTAATTCCTGTGTGGAATCTCTGGGTTTGTTCCTACCTCATTATATAAAAGCCTGACAACTTTTGGCAATTGTTAACATTATTATTTTACCATCACCATTATTATTAGGGTTCAAATCAAATTTTTGTAAATTGATAAGCTTGTATGGAACTTATCTGAATGCAAACCAAATTATAATTAAGGTTTGGAAAATTTGCATTTCTTCTGTGTGTGGCAAGAAGGCACTTTTTCCACGCAAGTCATTGTGTGGAACAGAAATTGTTACGGAGAACAAAGGGACATGTCAGCTACTGTTCTTGGTGAGGACTAAATTTTGACTGAACCACTAACCAGTTAAAGGCACAAAAATTGGCGGGTTTAAAGAACAACAGAAGGTTGAAGAAGAAAAAGGAAAAAAATTCTCATCTCTAGAATAAGTGCACATTCAGATTTTTATGGACAGATGAAAATCAGACTTAAATGCAGGCGTCAGAGCTTGCTGTCCTGAATGCTTATGATCTTTGTTGGTCATTATAGCTCACAGTTAAAAGTTATAAATGTTTTCCTGACATGTTCTGGAGCCCTTCAGGGGACCCTGGCCAGGACCTGGGGACAGGCCTCCATTGGAGGCCAACTTGTCTCCAAGTAGACGAGAAAAAGAGAAACAAAGGGAACATTGGAGGGGGAGACAAAAGGAGAAAGAAAAGACCATTTGGAGATGTTTCAGCCAGGAGGAATCCCCTGTGCTGCTGCCACCGAGGAGGAGGATGATGGGGAGGACAAGGAGAAGGAGGATAAGCAGGGCAAGGAGAAGGAGGAAGAAGAGGAGGAGGAGAAGATGGAGGAAGCAGCCACTGAAGGTGAAAATCCTGGCAGCAGAGAAACAGTGGAATGACTACTCATCTTCTGATGAGAAGAATCGTATAATGTCAATTAGTAACCACTTGATGATGGTTACTTATGCAGTGATTACACTCAGGACCAGCAATGAGAATTTTAGGAGGTGTCTTTAATGAAGGATGTTGCTTCATTATAAAGAAGAGATGCTCAGCCTTCATCTTGCCATATATATCTTCTGATCTTATCATTTATACTTCAGATATTTACGTGTCAATAATTAATTTTTTGTCTGCAAATTATTGAAAATGTTTCTGTGTAATTAGCACTGCTTAGACAAATTATAGGTGCACTTTTTTTGCATCCAATATTTCAGGAAACCAAATTTGCGCTGCTTTCTGTATTTTTTTTTTCTTCCATTTACCCCTACTTTTCAGCAAAATTCTTCACTGTAATCTGTAATTTAAAAATAAAAAACTTTCTTTTAAAAATAAAAAACTTTCTTTTCCACAAAAATATAATATTGGTATATCAGCATTTTCAAATCATTTGGAGCCATCAGTGTCACTTCTAAAGTGATTGCAAGAGTTAGTGAAAAGTCTTTTCATGCAGTAACTGAAGGGCTTCCGTCTGACTATTCAGCTGATGTCTGAAAGAATTAAATTTTAGTTTCTTCAGTCACTGAATTTAGCATTCAAGTCTGTCACACATGAAGTTATGAGCTACACAGCACTTTTCAGGAAGAAATAAGGGCTAAATATTGCTGGTAAAATGTTACACACTCAAGGAAGCAGAGAAAACAAACACAAAGGACCCAGCAATGAAGAGGGTTTACAGAAAAGGATATAAGACGAGGAGAAAGAGCACATTAATTAGATGGGGGAGGGGGGAAAACTGCAAAAAAGGTAAAGAATAAGGGACAAGGTCCAGCATAAATATTTTTGAGCATTGCTACAGCCAGCACACACACTGATAGTAAGAAAGCGCTACCAGAATTTCTATATATATGCTCTGGGTAGATCAACCACCAATTATACCCCCAGGCCACTCTTAACTGGTGAAGATCACTAGCAGTATTAATGACCCCCCTTCCAGGAGACCCCCTGTGTTATAACCACCTAAGCATGGCACCACTAAGATGCCAATTCATCTTCAGAAAGAATTTTATTTTTATTTTTAATTTTTTTTTTTTTCAGAAATATTTGATAGAAATTTTTTGGAGTCTTTTCTCTTCCTGCCTTTGTGCACCTGGATGTTAAAATCAGTAATAGACTCAGTGATAGGGAACAAAATTAAGTAATTTGTGACTAACTTTTGTAAATAAGGGCAGAATTGCTATAGTAACAGCAGAAGGCACTCAGTCACTGTGACAAAAATGTGACAAAAATGTGGCAACCTGGAAGCAGAGGCTAATGAGGGTGTTCAGTTCAAGCTGAATTTCATTAAACTCAGCCTCTCCCCACTGCAAGACAGGAGGAAGGGGAGGGAAGAGAAGGGGAGTAGTGGCCACTCAGGCAAAGACTAACCTAATATTTATCCTAATTTGGAAGTGAAATTTGTTTGAAAAAGGTAGGAAAGGCTAAAAAATGTGAGAGAAACGCAGCAAACAACAACACAAAACAAAGGCAAGATGAAAGTGTTTCTGTATTGTGGCTTTTTTGTTGAAAAGAAGAAAAGCCCCATGCCTAAACTATAATTTCCTTCAATTTCTCTTCTTTCTGTTGAAATGACTGGAATTTATTATCATCAGAAATTGACTCTTAATTCGGGAAAAGGCTTAGAGGACTGAGTTGGGAGTCTATAATTATTGAAAATAACACTGCTGAGATAAAGAGGGCCATATGCACTTCAGAGAGTGAGGAGCTGGATGTGCACCAGGCAGCACTTGGGAGTCACAAAGAGTCTTGGACACCTTGTTCATCTTGGAGACATCTTTGAAGATGTTCCTCTGACAATGCCTTGGAAATCCTTCTGAAAATCAGGTTGATTTGCAAATAGTAATAATAATAATGAGGTTTAGGTGTGTGAGTTGGAGCAGTGAGGTTTGTCAGTTTGGGCATAAAGAGCTTTAGGGGAGGATTATATACAAAAACTGTCAAAAGTGCTTTGTTGTCCCAGGCTATAAAACACTTAGAAGAAACAAAATGTTTCCATTAAGAATGCATTTTCTTAGACTAGTAGAGGAAAAGAAATAACAGTCCAAATCACCCTGTTGCAATTACTTGGGCAATGTGCTTTAAAACCCACTCCAAGTGTGTCCTTTTCCTAGAAAAGGAAAGTGGGAGGTTGTCACCTGGATTTATGAGCCTGCCTATTACAAAACATTTATGGGCAACTATAACTGATGGTTCCCAAAGGAAGTTAAAAGTGATATTTAGTTTAAGTAGTCTGTCCCTGCTCTCTGTTGAAATGCAAGCATTGCTTTGTAGCTTCAGGCCATGAAACAATAGAAATACATGGCATGGAAAGTTCCGATGCACTTTTTTTTTTTTTTTTTTCCTCTGTTTTCAGGAGAATTCATCTTTCAGTCATTTTCAGTGTCATTTTTCACTGAGTAGCTTTAGACTAGTTATAAGAAATGCTCTTACTTCAGGAATTATTCTTTTTCCTTGGGTGGGAGGGAAGGGTGGGAGTAGAATCCAACCCCTTTGCTACCACCTGAGGTTGAAGGTCAGGTGTAACTTGTACATTTTAGATTTTTAGCCAAATAAAAGTTGCTTTTCCAAGAAGTTGAAATGAAAAATTAGAAGAAAACAGTTGCTATATAAGACATAAAGCCACAAATGAAGTTTGCAGGAAAAAATATTTTATGTTTAGATATGTTTTGTTTCTATCTTTCAAACTCTTGATTAAAACCATATGAACTATTCTATAAGAACATATTTTAAATACTAATTTAGACTATGAAATAATGTCATATTTTAAAATATAATTAGAGGGTAATATAACAAAAACCCCAGAATCTTTTTCTAGTGAGAGTCTGTGAGAGCTTGGCGGCTGGATGAGGGTAAACTACAACTCCTATTTTTCTAGATTTATGGGAAATCATGTTCAGTTAGGGCTGTGTATAAATACTTCAGTTTCTCATTCCAATGTATTTATCTGTTCACTTCAGGCTAAGAAGAGAAGCAACATATGTTGTCACAGAGGTTCATTTATGGATAAGAAAATGTCTGAATTAGGAGGTTTTAGCTTTCTAATGTCGTCAGTCACATCATAGAGATATTAATGACAAAGGTACTCGGTCTAGGCTCCTTTGGCAATACATGAGGATCACTGGACTTGGTCTGAATATGATTCAGGTGTTTTAAGATCTGGAACCATTCCCCTCTTGTATCCACTGTAAAAAGTCCTTTAGGCTATTAAAGCAGGAAGATTAAAGTTAAGGAAGATCAATCATGATTGAGCAAATATTGATTCTAAATTGGTTCTAGTTTTATCTTCGACAAAGCGGCAAGAACAGAGTGCTTGCACAGCTTTTCTGGCTCAGAGGTTAGTTTGTGGTGTTCAGATTGACACCTTGTTTGGCTTTGGGTTTTTATTTCCCTATTCAGGATTTTTAGTCTGTTTGTTTCATTTTAGCGAGCACAGAGGAAATTCAAAGCTCTTGATTTCTGGATACTCCCTTTACCCTAGGGAGCCCTCCTGTGAATGAGGAAATTCATTATTGCTAAAAGGGTTGCTGTTGTAAACACTCCATCACCATAATGAGAGATGTACAGCCTCCTCCCCTGCACTTCCTACACGAGTTTAGATAGCACTAAATATGTATTTTATGGTAGTTAGTGTAATGCGAGGGAGAAAGTGGTGCTTCATCTTGCCAAGTGACATCAGGTGCCCCCAATGACCTTGGCTGAGTACCCTGGGACCTGGTACTGTTTTTTTTGGCTGAGACCCAGTTGTTAGTACTCTGGGTTGAAAATAACTCAGGTGGAAAATAAGCTCACAGGCAGGGACCAAAGGGTTGTGGCCCCAGGTGTGCAGGAAGGCAGAATACTGCTACTTCAACATCTCTGTATGAACAATCTCTTATTGATAAGGTACTGCTGAAGGTAAGTCCTGTGTCTGCTGTTGGAGTACCCCTGGTGTGCAGTGAAGTATTTGTAAAACACAACTGCTTTGTTCAAAGCTTGTATTTCAGGAAATCATGGAATGGTTACGGTTGAAGAAGACCTCTTAGATAATGAAGTCCAACCCTCAACCTAGCAGTGCCAAGCTCACCACTAACCCATGTCCTGAAGTGTAACATCTGCACCTCTGTGAACTTCTAGGGATGATGATTCCACCACTGCCCTGGGCAGCCTGTGCCAGCGTATCAACCCATGTGAATTTTTTTTTCCTAATATCCAGTCTAAACCTCTCCTGGTGACCCCTGAGGCCGTTCCCTCTCCTCCTGTCCCTGTTCCCTGGCAGCACAGCCCGACCCCCCCGGCTGTCCCCTCCTGCCAGGGACTTGTGCAGAGCCACAAGGGCCCCCTGAGCCTCCTTTGCTCCAGGCTGAGCCCCTTTCCCAGCTCCCTCAGCCGCTCCTGGGGCTCCAGCCCCTTCCCCAGCTCCGTTCCCTGCCCTGGACACGCTCCAGCCCCTCGGTGTCTCTCCTGTGCTGAGGGGCCCAGAGCTGTCCCAGCACTGGAGGTGCCTCAGCAGCGCCGGCACAGGGGACGGGCCCTGCCCTGGGGCTGTGTCACACCTGGCTGGCACAGCCCAGGGGCCACTGGCCTCTCGCCCACCTGGCCACCCTTGGGCTCCTGTCCAGCTGCTGGCACCAGCACCCCCAGGGCCTGTGCACAGACTCAGCCATGAGGAAGATGATGATTCAAAGCACCTCCTGTTTCAGCAGTCAGGGAGATTTATTTGATTTGATTTGATCAGATTTGATTATTTTTAATTTACCATCCCCTCTTTGCCCTTTAGCCCAATTTGTCCAGTGTCTGACTTCCTCTGTGCTTCCAGGTATTGACACAGAAGGACAATTCCACACAAGTGAGATGGTCTTTAAACCACAGCTACAAAAACATGTTACAAGGCCTGGAAAGGAAAGCTGACAAGAACAGTAGTTTCAACAGACACGGAGAGGCCTTTCTGATGGCGTTGTAAGCAAGAGTGAAAAGATTTCATGGTGAATGATAACAGAAAAAGAAGATGAAGAAATAGGAGGGCATTTATAGAAGCAGTGTTATATGCAACCACTTGATTTTGCTCCCAACAGAAAGGATTGCTTTTGTTTTTGTTTTCAGATCTGATGACAATGACTGTCACTATTATGCAGTGTCCCATTTTCTTTTAATAACTGCAAAAACATAAAGAGATTTCTTTTACAGCATTGATAAATCCTCAAGAAAATGAAAACACAATTAACCTGAGCTGGTTAATCTCTTATACATCTTAATTCAGTATATTTTCCTTCCTCAGAATGAGCTTGACCCCTGCATAATAACCAGTGATTGCAAGGCCTGTGATAAAGAGATAGACAGATACTTTCAGAGAGAGATAAGTGAATCCTGGAGAGCTGGAGAATTTGTAAATTCAGTTCAACACTGAACCTTTCACCTAGTGCTCAAAAACCCTCCTTTTAATGTAAAAAATTATTCTCACAAACAAATGAGAATGCACACCCCTAAAAAAATTCAGCATATTTTTAGCTAGAAATAAGCAGAAGCACAGCCTGTCTCCAGTTCTCATTCACAGCTTCTTTATTCTGCCTTAATGCAAATTACAGTCAGGTCTTGGACATTTATCTTCCATGCAGCTCATGCTGTGCTGTCCTTTCTATTTTTTTTTAATTTTTTTTTTTGTTTCCTTCTTCCCCTCTTTTTAACCTTGTTTCTAATGGATTTTCTTTACCCTTTTATGCATTGGTGGAGATAAATCAGGACTGAACTTGGACCTGGTCTTCTTCTGTATAGATGATGATTTGTATCATGCAAACTGGACAAAATCACTTGGAGAAATAGTTAATGTCAGTTAGGAATATAAATAGGAATTTTCTCCAGAAGGTGACTGGACTAAGACTATAATTTTCCAAATAGTATTCTTATCCTGAAACAGAATATGTGTAATCAGATCATGAAACATAATAGCTTTTATAAGATCATTTTAATGGCTTTTTGTTTGTATGATTTGAGATGTGTACTCCTAAAAACTGCTCTGAAAAAGGAAATAATAAAAGGTATTATTAGAAATGTATTGCTGCAAGTGCTTCCTGCAAGATATAGCCAGATAATTTATTTTATAAATCCATGCAATTTTGTAGCAGTGTAGTAACATTAATCAAAATTAACTGAATAGCAATTTAAAAGTGTATGTTACACAGAATCACACTCAAAATGGGTCAGGCTGGCAGGGATCTGGTGAGTCTTCTGGTCCCACCTCCCTGATCCAGCAGGGCCATCCCAGAGCACAGGATTGTATCCAGAAGGTTCTGGAATATCTTCAGTGAGGAAGACTCCAGTCTCCGGTCTCTGCACCATCTGTGGTCACCCACACACTAAAGATATTTTTCCTCATATTCAGGTGGAATGTCCTTTTTAAAAAAAAAAATTTAAACATGTGCTTGCCCCCAACACAGGTACATAAATGCTTTTGCAGAGTAACAAATATATGCATGTTGGATCTTCTCTCCAGTCTGGCCCTCTAATGTTTCTGGAATTCAAATTGCATCATCCACTGAAAATACTTCAGTTGATGCAGTTTGGGTGTGTACTGCAGTGTTTGACTGGAACAAAACTTTCAAAGCAAAGCTTTCAAATCCTCCTGTAAAATGAAGGATGGTTTAGACAGACTGAAATGCAGGGGTAGAATTCCAGCCTCCTGAGGTGTGGTGCCTTTTTACCAGCTTAAACTGGGCTTTTATGAGAGGTGTAGAGAAACTGGAGGTTCAAGTACTTAAATATATATATATATATATACACTATATATAATATTATATATAATATATATTATATAACTATATAATTATATATAACCATACAATATACAATGTAACAAATAATATTATATTACTCTTTAATTAATAATACATTATGCAATTATAAATGTATTCTATAAAATGTAATGATATATATTTTTATATTATATATTGAAAATATATATATACCATAAAGTCATAAAATACTCTGAGTTGAAAGGGACAAATGAAGTCCACATCTTCGTTTTGCACAGGACCACCCCAAGAATATGTCTATAAATGTGTTTGTGTGTGTGTGTATATATATATATGTATATATATATATATATACATATATTTATGTATCTAGAAAGGAGGAGAGAGAGAGAAATACATAGATACATCTTTTAGATTCCAGGAGTAAAATGTGATCATTTGAGAGAAAATTTCTCCTCTTGGAAGGACAGGTTGACTTGCAGGTGTAATATTCTACATCTACAGATGTTTGGCTACAGTAACAGGGACAGTCTGCATAATATTTTCCACAACTCTTGGTCTTTCCAAGAAGTTTTCCCTACTGTTATTTCCTTATTCTCTTTTGTCTGGTCTAATCTTCTTCTTTTCCATAAATGTGAGGTGCCTTAAATCTCATGCCTCCCTCAGAATAAACTATTTTCACACCCCTAGCTTGCATTGTAATGGCCTAGACCTTGGAAACACCTGAGATCTTGAATGAAATCTTGATTATTTCACATCAAGGCTGGGCACTGCCTTGTTCAAACCTCTGTGATTCAGACACTGGACTAGGAGGTGATGGGGAACAAAAATAAAAATCTAACTTAGAAAAGTGTTTAACCACTAATGTTGTGGCTTTGTGGAGAATTGCATCAGTTTTGGAGGCACATCCACGGTGGGGAGGAGACTCTTGGTGGTTCCCCCGACCTTGCACTGACAACCCATGTTTCTGTCAAAGAGGTAATCCCACATCCGCCCATCTTCTGTAAAGCAGGTTGAAATGCTGAAAACCTGTTTGATGCTCTGTTGTTGACTGGGAGGGGCAGCCCTGGGGGAGTGACAGGAGTCAGGGGGGTCTGCACAGGGTCCCCAGTCCTGGGCTGCCTGTCACTGCCCTGAGAACAATGGGCAGAGTGACAGGCCCTTAACAAGAACAGCTGCAGCAGGCAGCAGTCTAATAAAAGTAATCCTATTTACAGCCTGCCTTGAGATGTTCCTGTGAGTTGAAAAGTTCACCTCTGGCGCTTTTCCTGGGCTTGTCACATTTTCTGCCATTTCCCTTGCATGTAGCTCAAAATCACAGGGTTTTATTGAATGGGAAATAGGAATAATAAATTAAAAATAAAATAAAATAAAATACAGACTAAAGCATATTCCTGAATATGGCAGGAGTCCCATCTCCAGGAGTCTAGCAGCAACACATTTTTGTCCCCCTGTCAGAGAGACAAAGCCATTCTTATAAGCCTAATCTACAATATCACATATCCTTTTTATGTGGCTGATATTATTATCTCCTATCCATGGGCATTCAATCCTAACTTAATTAACTTGGCAAGCAGAAGCATTGTGCTGTCTCACAGTCAGTGTCTGTTAACACTCTCAAACCATCCTACCCAGCTGGGTATCAAGACTTTTTACCTGCCTGCACTTACTTTTGATCTGTGTGGCATACAATAAATCCAGTCAGGAACCCCAGAGAGCCTGGCTCTATATCACCACTTTGAGGAACGGACAGGCCACTTTTTTTCCCCCGTTTTTCTCTTCATTCTTTTCTGTAAAATTAAAAGCCTTCTGTGCTCACTGGATGAACTCAAATAAAGTCTTATTTTTTCACTCTTCGATTGAACACCTCCTTAGAAGATCATAACTTAGGGGCTATGAATAACTGCTGGAATGGCACATTAATATTCACACAGCAGTAGATTCAAGTTTCAATTATGTAGCAATGAAAAAAAAAAAAGAGAAGAATCTGATCTGAAATAGTTTGGCACACTAATGTGAATGGGAAAGACATTGGGATGGATTGACAAGATTTTTAATTAAATGATATGGGCACCCTGAACCTGACCCTTTTTTTTTGAGGTTTGAATGATTTCCAAGAAATAGCATCTCTCTGTTCCCTTTCCATCAGTGTTTGTTCATCCTTGTTGTATTCTGATCTGTCACATTTTAAATGGGGAGAGAGAGGTGCTAAAGTATTACAAAGAACCCTCCTAGTCTGGAAGAATAAAAACATAAAAATCACATCTTACTGTAGCCTTCTAGGCTATAGCAAATTAAGGAAAGACTCTTGATAGATTAACAAACCTTGTTAGAAAATCACCTTATATTTTTAGTTGATAAATTTAAACTATTTTTTTTTTATTTTGGCAAAACCATAATGGAAAAATCTTCCCACTGTCATCTACACCCCTCAAAAAAAAAAAAAAAAATCACCAAAGGCACTTAAGCAACCAAAATTTAACAATAGTTGTTTAAAGTAAACATTTTCAATTGCAATACCTGCCACTATTACCATACATAAAAATTACAGCTAAGATAAATGTTATGTAAAATTTATATGGTTTTGGTTCAGAAAAATGCATAATTTTTGCTATAAAATCAAGAATAATAAAAAGTTGTCAGTTTTATAATTAGTAATGTATTTTTGGCTATATAAATAGATATCAAAGTATTGTCATCTGAATCTCTTCAATAGCAGCACTAAGAGCCAATGACATCATCTTCCTTGTGTTATCTCTCTTGAATAGTCACTACTTAAACCTGAAGTTCTTATTTCAGCAGAGAGAGAGAGAGAAAGGAAGGACTGGAGAAATCTAAACAGCTGTCAAGAGGAAAGGGAAGAATTTATTTCAAAATCTTCAGTGGGGTTTTGTTAAGGGACTAATTAAAATCAATACTTCTCATTCTCTGTAGGTAATGATAGCTGTGCCTCGCAGATTAATTAAAATTAAAAAACAAGAGCCATTTATCTTTTTAGTCATTTTTTGCAGGAAACTTCTATTGAACTGTTTAGATACAGAGCTACTTTGAGATGTCCAGCTGTGCTTGGTAAATCTACATCTAATTGTGGGAAGCAGAAGAGAAAAGTCAGTCTGTCTTCCTAAGAACTTACAAAAATTGCTCTTTAAGCTTTTGATACCACAACAGTTTTCCAAAGTAATATTTTTAACTGAACATAACTTTTATGTGTTCAGATTTGACATGATGAATGTACATGTAACCTTATTTTGAATTATAACCACTAATACCTGAAATGAAATAATTTGATTGTAAAGCTCAGATATAATTTCAAATATTGCAATATCCATCTGATGTAAGCCAGGCATTCCTTTAAGATGCTTCCAGTGTCAGAGCAACAAGATCTTCTAAATATTAAAAACAAGAATGGTCTTGTGAAGAATTGGAGAACTTTCATTTCGTTGAATGACCAAAATATGTGCTAAAAGCAGAAATAAAGGTGATTGAAATAGTGTATTCAAAACTGGGCTATTCTAATAAAAATGGATTTGAACCAGACTCCAGGCAAAAAGCCATTCACACATCTCTCATTTTGCAATTTGTGCATTAAAAATGCAGTGGATCAAACTTTCCTGATAGCAACAAATTTATGTAATTAAATACTTGACAACTTCTAAGAGACTTTTTTCTTTGTTACAGCATCTGTTGGCTGAAAACTACAGATTAGGGTTGGTGTTGTGAGTTCACTGGGGATATTGCCACTCATATCTTCCACCTAAACTGGGATGAACTAGGAATGATTACCCAGAGGTGATAAGGATGCTAAAACTGAAACAGATAAAGGTGGTCCTTTTTAATTTTACCCTTCTTTAAAAGGCTATAAATAAAGAATTAAAAAAAAAATATTCCTGAAATTGATTATTTTGGAAACATAGACTTTATTTTTTTTTTAATTGCTTGAAACTACAGACCAAATCATCTTGGTTTTATTTATCTCAGGGTGTCCAGACAAAGTAGTTGTTTAAGTTTCTTTCAATAGTGGATACTGAAATATAAATGTTGTCAAACTAACTTCATTCTACCCTAATATATATGTCTGAGGCCATAAAGAACACCCCAAAGGTCTTGATAGCTCTCATTTGAGGATGTTCTCACAAACCTTAGGTCACATTTAAGGGGTGGCTCACTGCATGTCTTTTAACAGTGAGCTCTGCCAAGTTTCCCTCTTCAAGTTGTTTTTTTTTTTGGTAACACCTGTGTTGTACCTGCCAGTGATGTCTAATCCTGAAGTTTTGTCTAATGATACTAAGCAAGAATCTGTGATAAAGTAAATCCTGCTCCTCCAGTGAAACAGAGGTGAGAGTAGCTCCATTGCAAACATCCTGAGGAAGGTCCTTGAAGATACTGTTAAAGCCTCCCCCTTTCTTTAACCTTCTTTAACCTGAGGTGAGTCTTAGATGTACAAGTTAGGTAAGAAAGGCAATAATTTGTAAGAGCTTTTAGTTTTCCATTTAAATCCCTCAGCTGGAGTAAGTTCTCTTTTCAGTTAACTTGGTTTAGCTTGTATCCTGAAGAGGAATAAAGACAAGTAGTTGAACAAAGCTGCTCCTTTCCATTCAACCCAGCTGAAAACCAATCCCACACCCAACTGCTGCAGGTTTCTCCCCAGATCTGTGTTGTACCTGGGACATCACAGTGGTCTCAGCCCACATCTCTGCAGCAGGTACAGGCATAGCTGGGCTGGATTTGATCATCACAAACCTGGAAATTGGTAATTTCCAAACACAGTGGCAATTCCACCACACTCCCTGCTCTAAGTTAGCTGTTCAGGAGCTGCTGGGGATGCACAGGTTTTGCAGCTGTGAGGTGTACCCTTCTCTTTGCCCCAGCAATCTTGGAAATGTTCCTCACACCTCAACTCACTGTGCTGCCTACACTTTAGAAAACCCAGGGAGTGCTGGATTAGGGCCCAGCAGTCACCAGGGAAGCCCTGAATTTGACTGTCATTGACTCATTGCCTCATACCAGTGGGGTTGTGGTATGTCTGACAGCTGATTTCCTACAGCATTCTGCATTTAATCTTTTTGTTAGTAAAAAACAAAGAAAAAATACTCCCTATTTGTTCACATTCCCCCAGACAATAGCTGGCATGGTTTTCTTTGGCTCACAAATTTTTCCTTACAGACACAGTTTTCACCCACACAAAACTTTAGAAGTGAAAAGAAGAAAATGCAAAGAAGGAAACTCAACTCTGCTGCATCTAATACAGTAATGATCTAGTCTCTCCCTTGCTGCACTGGAGAAAATTAGTGTCATGGTGATGAAATCCAGCTATATCACAATTTCAAGTGATGCACTAGTAACCATGGCAACAAGGTATTCCCTTCCAGTAAATGCCTGTAATGGTGCTTTTAAGATTGTACATCAAAGCCAAAGCATGGCGTTGAATCACCCTGCAGCAAGTACTGACTTCAAAGCAAAGAGGTCAGAACAATGGGTTATTCATAAACAGAAAATAATTCTTTACCAATTTGCAAGTTTTCTTTTTTTCTTTACGAGGCGCTCTGAAATAAAAGCTGGAGCAATTTAGTGGATTTTGCACTGTATTTGTGTGCTCTGGGATTACTACAGCAGCTCCTACAGTCTCCTGGCTTCCTACACAGCTTCTACTACTCTCCATGGGCTGGTGATTGCTGCAGTGTCTCTGAGCTCTGTAGCAGGCAACGTGAATTACTCTGAAAAGAGGGTGTGCCAAACTTATAGAAATAGATGGTTGAAGTCTTCCAGTCTGGTTAGGTATTCCACTACACTTGTTGTGAAATTTTAGCAGGAAATTGAAAAGCTAGGTGGTGAAAAAAGATGTAGAAGGGGAAAAAACGGTCCTTAAAATGGCTTTGAAATAAAAAAAATAAAACAAAAATATGTTTATGTGTGAGGAATATTAATGTTTTTCAAGGAATATTAAACCTATTGCTAATTAATCATGGAACCATTAAGGCTGGAAAAGACCTCTAAGTCTCCAGCCATTGACTCGGCTCTACCAAGCTGACCACTAAACCATGTCCCTAAGAGCCACATCTTTTAAATTCCTCCAGAAATGGTGATCCTACCCTGCTCTGCACTGTTCCAGTGCTTTACCACACTAATAGGAAAGGAATTTTATCTATTATCCAACCTAAACCTCCCCTGACACAGTTTGAGGATGTTTCCTCCTGTCCCTGTTCCCTGGCAGCACAGCCCGACCCCCCCGGCTGTCCCCTCCTGGCAGGGACTTGTGCAGAGCCACAAGGGCCCCCTGAGCCTCCTTTTCTCCAGGCTGAGCCCCTTTCCCAGCTCCCTCAGCCACTCCTCATCAGACCTGTGCTCCAGAGCCTTCCCCAGCTTCGTTACCCTCATCTAGACACGGTCCAGCAAATTTCACAAAGCTGAAAAAGTGATTGAAATGAAGTTCCCTGATACAGGGGAGAATTTTTACATCATTCATCAGTGAGTCCAGCTACTCTCTTTAAAACCTGAAGCTCTGTGTTTTTCCTTTGTAAGTTGACTTCTGTTAAATACCATTTCAAGATTTAATTTTCCCTGAAATATTTTCACTCCTATATGTTTACAATGGAGTGTCCTTTACGATGTGGTGAGTGTTACGTCTAGGTCAGGACACTGATATTTAGGAGGATTTTAATTAGCAGTAGCTATGGAGAACCTAATTTGCTCACATTTGGTAACATTTGGCTGAATATCTGAAATGGCTTACTAAGAGGTCAGAGCTCTTTTAAATTATTGAATTTCTTACGTGGTAGGTTCTGCAAGTACAGATATTTTTCCTTTAGCTCTGTGCATATTTCTGTGTATGTATATATATGTGTTTGTAAGAGAAAACCTAACAGAATTCAGAGTTAGGGGCATTTGAGTAATTTAAGGACTTAATAATTTTGTTATAATGCCTTAAGCATGAATTTTAACATTTCTTCCAACACTGATAAAAAGAAGCTAAATAATTCTTGAAAACCTGTAATAGAGGTACTACACTATTGTTTATGTTTCTTATCAATCTGCTGAAGAAAGAAATTTTAAACTAGTCATGCCTTGGCAAAGACTCTTTTCTTTCTTTGTGTTGATGACACTATTAAGACCAAAGAAGGGATGATATCAGATTTGGAACATACAGCAAAGTAGTTACAAATCATATACAAAAAAAAGGTCAAAGAAAGAAAGACAGTAGCAACCAGAGACCTGAACATAAATCTGAAGCTACATAAGGTTTAGATGATGAAAGAATTCAAAATTATGTTAGAATGGTGTACACCTTGTTGATGAATGTGAGATGGAACTCTTTAACAGGTACATCTTGTACAATCTCAGAAGGTCTTGAAAGTCAATGAATTCAAATGAAGTGACATGAGAAACCTGCAGCTCAAAATGCATGACGAGCAAGTGCTAGGTGTCATCTACTCTTTGGTCATGTCAAGAAGCTGAAATCTTTCCCTTCAGCTTTTCAGTCACATTCTTTCCTTATTCAGCTCCACTCTCTCAACTCTCCTTGCCACAACCCATCTACTGCATTGCACCGATGCCAAAAGCTCAGGGTGAGGGTTCTGTTCACTGCTGACTAATTCTATCAGGTCTCTGTGCAGTTTTTCTTGCATGCGTGTGTTTTTCTTAACTAGATGAGATGAGATGGCAATTGATTTTTTCCAAAGGTTAATACTTCTCACTTGCTAAGTCGCCAAACCTATTTAAACAAAAATAAAAATAATGCACCATTTGAGCCAGTCAACCAATCTTTTTCAAGGTGGTAAATTACACAGTGGCGATACAGAAATTCATCTTTTTAAAACCTTCATTCAAAGCCTGAAATGTGTTACTCAGTAATGCTCAAAATTGTGGTTGTTTTGACCATACAAAGCCTTATAACAGTGGTCTAATAATTGTGCACTTATGCTGCTATTTTTCTGCTTCTCATTTGAGAAACGAAGCTTAATTAGAATTCCAATTTGTTTCACAGAAAAAGCTGCCAAGCCCAAGATCTGACATTCAAAACAAAATCGATACTTTTGTAGAACATTTAAGCATCTTGGGTAATATCACAGGACTGAAGTAAATTGTGTCATGTAGTAAAGCTCTAATTAAAGATGCGTCAGGAGTAAGAATTGTATTTCTTCATTATTTAGCCTGTGCTTTACTGCTTGGACCATATGAGGGTATTGATTAAATGTTCATGTTTATTATGGCTCCCCCCTCCAATCATGAGTGTGAGAAATGAAAGTTAGGGTAGATGAAAAATATTCACTGCTTGTCAGGTACAAGAGACACTCAAGGTCAGAGGCAGATAAGGAGAAGCAAGGAAATAGAAGGGTTTTGTTTAGTTAGTGGTGAGCTACAGATTAATCTCTAATTTGATTTTTTTTTTCTCCAAGAAATATGTCTGAATGTCTTTCAAGGGAATAAAGCATCAGTACAGTTCTTATCTGTTTAAAAAAAAATGTTAGATCTGATGAGCTTACAATATCTGTATCTAAAAGTTTCTTTAGCCTATGAATTGACTCCTTGAAGTCAAATAATGAATGTTCATATGGGTACCAAGATACCTCACTCTAGATATAAATCTATTTATCCCAGAGAACTAATTAATGATTTAAACCTTAATTTGATATTAACTAAAAGGGGTGGCAGAGACTTACAGAAACATCATATTTGCCACCTCTCTGACTTGACAAGGATATCTGCCAAGACTTAAGCACAATCACTGTGGGAGACCTTTACAGCAACATCCCTGAAGCTCCAACAATTAATTTGTTGTTAAAAACACTTTCCTTATGTTTTCTTGCTGTCATTTAAACTTTATTTCTCATGTATTCTACCTTGGACATGGGGCACCTACTATTCCCTTTCTCACCACAGCATTTTTTAATGTGTTTAAACCAATTAACCTGTTATTACCAAGCAGTTGCTGGAATCTTTCTCTCAGTCCTGAGTTAACACCCCTTGAGAATCTGAGGTCTATATGTTAGAGAGATCTATAGGAGGTCTATATGTCACCAAAAAAAAAAAAAAAAGGAAAACATTTGAATCCAAAGTGTAATTAAAGGAAGACGGATGAAGCTGGGCTTAAGCATTTTGTTTTAGAATGCTTTAAACCCTTTAGTCCATGTAGCAATGAAATTCCAAAGAAGTAGAAATAATACAGAAAGTAGAGTTACATAGGTCATCTTCTGGTTGTCTGTGGCTGAAAGACAAGAAATAAACAAGTAAGCCCTGGGGCTTCTTAAGTAATTTTGAAGAGGTCAGGTATCAACTTTGGAGATAAGACCATTTGATTCAAAAGGAACTGAATGGCTATTTCAGTGGGAAGAATTGAAGAGGATAAATACACTGCCAGCAATAGAACAGAGGAAAAAAAAAAAAAAAAAAACCCAGAGTTTCTTTCTTGGGGTTTTTACAGAATCTAGAGGCTGAAGGCTCACCACCTCTGGTTAACATGGAAGAATATGGAGAGAAATAACTACAGGATGATTAGTCCTCTGTTCACTGTTTTCTACCTGTCTACACCCATATCAGAAAATACAAAGCTGTGTCTGAGCTGTAAATAATTAAGGACTTTATTCATGAACCTTCATCCTGATGTCTTCTACAAGTCAGATAGCCCAGGCAATGCTGTTTGGTCTCCAGCTCCAGGTCCAGGTGTGCAGAATCTCCCTCAGGTCATAGGGCCACAGAATCACAGAATCATAGAAACACAGAATCAAAGACTCACAGAATCATAGAATGGTTTGGGATGGAATGGGCACTAAAGATCAACTAGTTCCAACTCCCTGTCATGGACAGGTAAACCTTCCTCTGTCCCAGGTTGCTTCAAGCCCTGTCCAACCTGGCCTCGGACACATCCTGGGATGAGACAGCCACAGCTGCTCTGGGCAACCTGTGCCAGGGCCTCAACACCTCACAGTAAAGAATTCTTTCCTAACATGTGATCCAAATTTCCTCTCTTTAAATTTGTACCCATTATTCCTTGTCCTGTCACTACAACTCCTGATGCAGAGTCCCTCTCTGGCTTCCCTCTAGGCTCCCTTCACATGCTGGAAGGTGCTGTGAGGTCTCCATGCTCCTTCTCTCCAGGATGAAAAGCCACAGCTTTCTCATCCTGTCTTCATAGAGAGGGATGAACAAACCTCACAGCCTTCTCTAGACTTGCTCCAACAGTTCCATGTCCTCTTTATCTTGGGTGCAATAGAACTGCATGCAGTATTCCAGTTGGGAATACTGGTAACACCAGAGGAGAGGGGGAGAATCCCCTCCCTCAACCAGCTGCAGATCCTCTGAGATCAGCCAGTGTTTTGGATATCTGAGAATATTTCAAATGGCCTCAAGTCCCCTAAGTGTGGGCAACAAAAAGAAATCTTAAGCCAGTGGAAAGACTGTGTGCTTTAGGAGATGCCCACACAAGAGTCAAAGACCAGGTGGGGAGGTTAAGGTCCAATCCCAAAAGCAGTGTTGCTATATCAGCGTTACAGTACAAGGATAATTTAGCTTGCAGTTACCTCTGGGGTTTCTGCACTGGGGTGGACATTCAGCTTGAAGGGCTGAGATGTCAAAAAAGGCTTGACAGAAATATGTAGAAACACATTTGGAATATGTGAAACAAGAAAATTTCTGGAACACATGTATTTATCACATCCTAATGAGATTTAAGACGTGGAATCCTTCAGAGATGAATCTGTCACAGTTCTAAAATCTGAGTTCTATAGAATTCATAAAACATTACTTTAAAAAAGAAAAAAAAATGTTGAAAATGTCAACAATTTCAATTTTTTTGAATTCCATTGCATTTCCTGTGTCATTTGCTAGGGAGTGACCCTGCCTAAGCTGCAAAGTTGGACCACGTGACACCACCGTGGTCCCCTCCAACCTGACCCGTTCTGTGATTCTAGGTTTCAACAAACAAAGTTCAGGGATATTAACGCAACAGTTACATGCATATCTTTTGTTCTACAAACTCAGTGGGGAGAATTCTTACACAGCTATTTCCTTGTTCAGTGGTATTCTACTTCAGCACCGTTTTTTTCCTAATTGGATTGCAATAAAAATGCTAAATCCAAGTATTTATACAGCTTCCATTCTATTGTGGATCTTGTTTCCTTTTACTTTGCTTTTAAATGTAATGATAATAAAGAGCACAGATGATATTTTCTTTAATATCTTTAAAGAAAGTATCGTTAATAGCTGTGTATTTAGGGAAAGTGCAGTTTTTAAGAAAGGTTTTCTATCAAAAGAGGCATCTCAGAAAAAGACAAATTTGCTTCTAAGATAACTGGGCAAATGGTGATAAAGACTGCAATTCTCTCAAAGGAAGAAAGGATAGAAAGTGGAATAACACTAAGATTTTCTTGTTGAAAGAGATAATATTTAGTAATAAAATCAGATAATATGGAGCTTTGACAGTTTGATTTTTAGGGTTTTTTTTTGTAAAAGATGATATTATGTAAGACTGAATAATGTGGAACAGCTTTCTGGAATATATTTGCTGATAATGGAAATAAGGCTGGCCTATTCACTGAGGTTACACACTGAGCAGTTCTTTGCTGTATTAAAAATTACTGAGTCTTTCAGAAGTAAGCTAGTGCAGTATATGTAGGCATTCAGGTTATGTTAGCCATTATACTAAATAGAATACTATTTCATGCATGATTTAGCCCAGTTAGATGGAGAATGCAGCAGTGGGCTTGAAGAGGTAATGGGTAAGAGTGGAAGTTTATATAAATAAATGTTTCCTTTTTGTTGCATGGTATTTACCTGTGATTTCAAATGTCTTATTGAGAGATCTTTATAGATTCTCCACTGATCTGATCCAAAAACGTTAACAGATTTATCTGCCCTCACCCTTGATAACACAGATATTTGTAGCCCTGCTGGGAGGAAAGTAACAGCTATTAATTGGCCACTGGCGAATGCAAGTTCTTTCTTACAGCAAATTCATTGTTTCGCTGAAAACACTTGATTGGGACATCCAGACAATGGCAATGCACTGCATCAATTAAAAAGTTTGATTTACTTGAAGTTATCTGTCATGTCTGCATTTTATTGATGTCTCTCTTTTCCTTTACTGATATCTCTGAAGTGTGGGATTCATTGAATGCAGGTGTAGTGGGGCTGATTTGATGCTACAGGAAGGGGAAAACTAGTGCTCAGCAATTTTGTGGATCTAGATGAAGCCTACTAGTTGCAGGGTGAATTACCATAAATTTTATGCTCCTCACCCACATTGTGATTTTTCCTCTTTTCTTCCAGTTGCTCCCCTTTTCTACCACCGAGCTTGAAAGCCTACCTGTTCTGCTCAGTGCTTGTGGAATAATACACAAATAACCAGCCACAAAGAAACTCCTCAATTTCACTCAGCTTCCATGCTTAATTTTTCCTTCAGTCAGTATTCCTCATTATTTTCCTCTCTTCTGGTAAAAAAAAACAAACAAAACAAACCACCCTTTGGATCCCTAAGTATACATATATTGCTTGTGAATGTTGTTTTCTGTTTGCTCATATTAGGAGTAATTCGAGCACATTCAATGTTTTTTCCTGATCATCATGGACTTCCATAGATGCATAATTTCTCCTGAGTGACAATAATAACCTCCCCAGCAGTTATCTTGTGAGGGGAAGGAAGCACAGTTTTTAAGATATTTTTGCACTCTTAGCTCTGTTACAGCTATTGCATCAAGAGCAGTTTGTAAAGATAGAACATATTTAAATTTAAAGTAGCTATAGGCTAGCATGTAACTCACCAGGTCAGCTGCCAGAAATTCCCCAGGCTGATGAATTGAGGGGTTTAGTGTCAAGTGAGCTGTGCTATGTAACTTTTTCTGGCATCAATATCTAAGCTAATGGTTTAGAATAAGGTTAGAAACACCCATGTGAATTGCACAGGCAATTTCTGGAGGGTTAGGGACATTCAGCTGAGCCTGGGGATTTTAGTCAAAGTTATGCCATGCTAATTCATTCTTTAGGGTCATGCGAGGAGGTGAGTCAAATCCACATGTAGCAATTGCTCTAAATACTCACAGGAAATCACTCCTGTGTTGAACAGCTTGGCTGCAATTTTAAAAGCACAAATAACTTTCTGGAGATACATTCAAATAGGGCACATTGATGTTCAGCAGTAGGAAAAAGGGCTTAGCAGGAGCACTTTTAGAATTTCATGTGACTGACTTTGTATTATAACACTTTTAAATCATCTCAAAAACAGAATTTTGAAGTATACTATAAAGAATCCTTAACAAGAAAGCTTTAATGTATTATACATTTGATGGTATTAAAAGTAAGCTCCAGTGTCTTTCCTTGAAAATTTAGAATATCCCAGAGAAATATTCAACGTATTATGTCACCTAAAAGTTTCTCAAAGTATATCAAAACTAAAAAACATCACAGTTAACAGAAATAATCTCTCTTCACTACCTGTCTCATAGAGACTTTTTTTCTTATTAAACTATTTTTACAACAGAAATCTTTTTCAGAACCCTATGTCTTCTGTAGCAGAAAACTCAATTCATAAATGTTTATATCAATCTCCTCTTAACCCTGGAAGAACTTTTCTAGTCTAGGACTTTTCATATTTGCCCAATTAAACCTGATGCACTTCAATAGGCATTGGAACTGAAAATGCCTGTAGAGAAATTGGTGTCCAATGCACTCTTGCATGGTTGTACAAGACTGTGTTGCTGAAATTTGTCAGCATCTTCAATCTTTGTTTTTAATTCATGGATATACTTAACTGTATTTACAGAAAAAAATAACCTTTCCATTCCCTTTTAAAGCTCAGCCCAGTAGCACTTTATCTTTGTGTACATTGCATAATTTATAGCTTACTGGGGTTGGCAAAGGGTTGCTTCCATTTCCTTTTGTACTTGAGGCATTAACCAATCATTTAAGCCAAACTCCCATACAGCATTCATGCACCTTACAAAGCAGCAATGCATTTGAAGATAGTCCTAAAAAGTAGAAGAAAATACGATCAGTTGGTCTTGAGAGCACATTTAAACGAGAAAAAATGAGATGTTTTTTATTTCTTTAGAGAGGCTAATCTACAAATAAATGACTGCAAAAAGAGAGAAAATATTCAGTGTGTGGTTTCTGGGTGGTTGCTTGAATATTTATGAACTGTCAGCATAAGATCACTCTGATGGCTGAAGGAGAATGGGAAAGACAATAAAACAAGAAGAAAATTAATTTCAGAGTTTTTTGAATAGCAACATCCAGAACTGTGATGGTCCTCCAGCACTGATTTTCTAATACCATTTACAGTCCTGTGTGAGAGTCATGAAGGAATGGGAGATAAATTTAAATCCATTAAGCAATGTGCTTTGGAAAAGGAGGAAGACCAGACTAGCAGGACATTGAAAGATCATCTATTAATCTTAATCCCTGCCTACAAAGAAGTACCACTTCTGAGTCACTAGCCTTTTATAAGGAGAGGAAAGTTTTTCAGCTATCAGTAGGAGCAGAGGACTGGAGACTGAATTCTGAGCAGGTACAAATATCTAAAACATTCTCTAGACTTGTTAGCTGAAAAGTAAATTACTTTAAAAAATAAGTAAAGTAGTAATTTTTTTATTTTTTTTTTTTTTAATGCTGATCTATTTGCACTCTCACAAAGGTTGCTTAATGTGCAGCAAGAGTACTTATTATCTTATAAATCAGTTTAATTTCCTGGCTGTATTTCTGATACTGTGCCTCCTTTTTCACACACCAAAATGCCTCTAGTAACCTTTTACTGTTGTTCTTGTAAATTTCTGGGCAGAGAACACCTTTCTCTTCAGAGATGTGCAGTATCTGTTACCAGAGGGCAGGGTAACAGCTCTGATTGATTTACACTCTCTGCATACTTGCTTAGGAAAAATAAAAATGTGTATGTGTGTGTAAATCCAGGAGTTTACTGGGCTTATAACTGAAGTATCAACAGCCTAATGTGAATTCTTAGTAGTCCAGGCATGATTATAGCAGAAAGGAATAATACTGTGGAGTTAGTCCTAATATACCTTTTCCATGCCAACTGTGTGAAGTTTAACAAGGGCAAGTGCTGGATCCTGTGCCTGGGATGGGGCAGCCCTGTCTGTACTGACAGACTGGGGAATGAGGTGCTGGCCAGCAGTGCCATGGAAAGGAACCTGGGGCTCCTGCTCAGTGGCAAGTTGAACTTGGGTCAGCAGTGCCCTGGCAGCCAGGAGGGACATCCCTGTCCTGGGGGCAGCAGGCACAGCATGGCCAGCCGGGCAAGGGAGGGGATTGTCCCGCTCTGCTCTGGGCTGGGGCGGCCCCACCTCGAATACTGGGAGCAGTTTGGGTGTCCCAATATAAGAGAGATCTCAGACTATTAGACAGGGTGCAGAGGAGGCCAAGGATGGTGAAGGTCCGTGAGGGGAAGCCGTGAGAGGAGTGGCTGAGGGCACCGGGTCTGCTCAGCTGGAGGAGACTGAGGGGAGAGCTCAGTGCAGCCACAGCTTCCTTGTGGGGGAAGAGCAGGGTCAGCCCTGATCTCTGCTCTGGGTGACAGGGACAGACCCCAGAGAATGGCCTGAAGCTGAGCCAGGGGAGCTTTATGTTGTGATGTCTTGAGAAGGCTGAACTAGAACAGAAACTAGACAGTTAAACGATAAACTATGTATTTATTAAAAGGCCTTAAAGGTTACACCTTGAGCAGTACAAGAGCCAGGCCAGGGTTATACCCAAGATGGACCCAAAATGGTCACAAAATGGATGAGGGGTCATGAGATCCCACACTTTTGTAAGTTTTGGTCCATTTGCATATTGGAGTTAATTGTTCTATTATAGCTTTAGGTTATGAAGTCCCATCCTCGTTTTCTCTCTTCAGTTCATTGTTGTTTATGCTTTTGGGCCTGGGTCTTGTAAACGTTTCCTTGGTCTCAAGCTAGAAATGGATTGTTTTGTCTACCTACTGCGTAAAGAGAGCTCACTTACATTTAATATGAGCTCAGAGTTACACACTAAAGCAGCACAGAATCTGAAAATACAAAACCTAAAACTGAAGGCTGGATATCAGGATATCAGGAAGAGGTTCTTCCTCCAGAGGGTGATTGGACACTGGAACAGACTCCCTAGGGAATGGTCACAGCGCCAATCCTGACAGAGTTCCAGGAGTGTGTGGACAATGCTCTCAGGGGAAAGATGGGATTGTTGGGATTCCTGCACAGGAATGGGTTTTGGATTTGATGATCTCTGTGGGTCCCTTCCAACGCAAGATATTCTATCATTCTATGATTCTACAATCTAGTTAAGAAAACTCTATAACTGCAGCACAGAAATACAAACTAAAACAAATTAAACAGTGGCCTGTTAGAAAGCATTGTTTCAGCTTAAGTATCTAAGACAAAGCCCCAGGCAAGAGAACACAAATTTAGACAAAGTGAGCCAGACCAGCCTTGCTCCTGAGGTTCTGCAAACCCACTACAAAACCTCTTATGAGAAGTAGCAATATTGTGTTTACTGGGCTACAGTGCTGCAAAGTGATATTCACTATATCTCCATGAACTACTTTATTAGATGCAGGTTGCAGGAGGACAGTCACAAAAATTGCAGTACAAAGTTAAAAAATCTTTATGACTTCTGAAGTACACATGAAAAAGCCTTGGAACACCCATCTTTTCATAAGATGAAAGAAAGGTAAAACTGGAGCCACATAACCCAGTAAACTGACCTGATCAAGGATGTTTTCCACTCCTATCCCACAGTCAATTCTTTGTGGGGCAGAATTTCTTCTCTGGACTACTGTTCCATTGCATGTGATTGCCTGCAGCATCTTCTTCCAGGCTTTTGCCTAGAGATTTCTTTACTTGGGAAACTTTTCTCATGTAGCTGCTGCCTCAGGGACACTGTGAGGATAAGTTTATTAAGGCTTGTAAAGCATTAGGATGGTATAATAAGAAAGGCCAGATAAAAGACTTACCAAACAATGCAAACAGGGTATATCAGAACTATGGAATCATCTTTCAGAAATACATTTCTGAGACAGAGCCTGTGTTTCCCTGAACTGCTCGGCATTAAAATTTTCCACTGTATAATCAGTTTTGCACACTGACAATTGAGTAGCTAAATGCTTTGGGGAGAACATCATAACAAACCAGTGAATCACTTATTTACAAATAGTTTCTTCCTCTTGAGCAGCTGCAACGTTGATTGATCTGAGACTCTCCATCAGACAGTGAGATAAACCTACAATCATTATATGTTTCTCCAAAGCCTGTCAAAGTCAATGAATCTCTTAATTGACTTCCTTGGGCTTTGGAATAGCCTCCACTTGTGTAATCTCTAGAAGATGTCCAGAGACACACTTAGCAACTTTTTTTTTGCCTCTATTACTCATCAACAAGAAAGAGGAGAATGACTGAGAAACTTTTTATTTTTTCATTGTACACCAACCCAACTGAGATGCAATGTTTCCTAGGGAATACTGGAGACAGAAGTGGTGATGAAAACATGGCAATGGAAAAACATTTCCAGTGTGAATTATAAGAGATGGAACAGACTTGGTGAAGCTGAGGAACAAATAATTTTAAAGAAAACATGTGCAACTTTAGAACGTCAAAGAGGTAGTTCCAGATGTGACACAAAGGACACTGCACAGTGGAAAAACTGACTTTTCAAATTAATTATCTTTTCCTGATCTAATAATCTCAAAAATGTTCCTTCTCTCTCTGTATCCTCTTATTGCTGTGCTTTGAGCCATATTTTATCCTTTTCTTTAAAGTTTATTTTTTGGGGTTTTTGTTTGTTGTTTGTTTGCTTTTAGGTATCATATTTTTTCCACTTTTCTTTTCTGAAGTTTTGTAGGCATTTCTCTTCATGAAATAGGGAATTTCCAAAATAAACAAATATTTGATATTAAACTATCTGAAAAATAAAAGGCATTAACAGAATATCAGAGCAAGATATGTAAGTATTATTTAGGAAAATTAAAAATAACAAAAAGAAAAAAGAAAAATTATCCTGGGACTGATGCAGCTTATAAAAAGTTATATCCTTTGGAAATCAAGTAGATGGACTCATACCATCATGCAGAATAAATGGATCAGGGCCATGATGGAAAACTTATTTTCTTGAAAAAGAAAGAAGCTTAGATGTATAGATAATCTTTAACCTCATAGACCTTGAAAGAACATTTTGAAACCTCATTTCTCTCCTTCTTTTTATTCATAGGATGTTTGAAGAGGCTATTCAGTGCTGATCACTCTTTTATTCTTTGAAATTAAACCTTATGTTTTCAATATTACTTGTCATTATTGGACAGGACAGACCTTCTCAGGACTTACACATGTGATGGTTGAAGTCTAAAATTTTTCCAGGTATGGAAGAAATTAACCCTGTGAGCTAATTTATAACTTCCCAGGGATTCTGCTCATGGATATCATTTGATACAAATAACAAGGAAGAATTTTTCACTAAATCTCATGGAATGTGCTGCTGGTAGACCTGGCAGACATTAGTAATGAAAAGAAGGAGTTATCTAAGATATTAGGTGCTTATTAGTCTTGGAACTGTAAGATCCAGCTATATTAACTCCTGCTGGTGACCACTACTAATTATGTTATTACCTAATTCCAGTAGCACCACAGCAACTGCTCCCATCTGGAATTTTCTGATATGCAGGGTGGTGAACTGTTTATCTAAGTTGATTAATAATAAGCTATTCAGAGCGGTTTCAGTTTTAATTTTAGTTGGTCATGTCTAATCATCACTAGACTTAATAAAAGATGGACTTTGTAATGGGAAAAAAGGGCTTTGAAAATTGCCACGTCAATAAAAAAGTATCAGTACAATTAGGTCAGCTTCTGAATCTTCAGTGATAATTGAAGTGTTTTAAAGTTAACAGTGTGTAGAAGAAGACAGTGCAGGAAAAGGGGCTCTGAACTTCTTTAATGTATTATTAGATCTTTTGTGGGGATGGCTGAGGAGGAAGCAGAAAGCATCAATCAAAACCCTTGTATTTTGAGGTTATGGAGATCAAATAAAATGAAATCAAGTGATATTTCAGAAAGATGCTATGGGTTAAGATGCTCCTGGCAAAGCATTATTTCTTAATAACTATGTGTGAGGTTGTAGTCACGATAGGTCTCAACCCCAGAATTATTAGTTTTGTTTGGTTTTGACCAGCTATTCAATTATGCAATCTAGACACAGCATAGCTGGCATGAGAAATACTCCCTTTCAATGTTGCACTGAATGATTTATTCATAATAATTTGTTTATACCTTAATATTCCAGAAAGTATTAAGATGTGCCAGATCTGCAGGAATTATTTTATTTTTGCCCCAAGGAAGTTACACACTGAAGCATGCAGAACCCTCCCTCATATTTCATACTTTTGTTGCATGTATACCCAAAGCTTCTCACCTCAAAGGCAGGTGTAAACTTAACTGAAATTCTGCTGCTATGTGCATCCAAACAAAGGATTTACAACTGTTTTGTATCTAGTACTCTAATTATGAAATGATTCTGTAGTCAGTGCTATTATTCTGTTGTTTATGAGTGCACATTGTTATTTAAATCCAGTCTGTCTTAGAAGGTGTAAGTTCAAACATACTCTTAACTTTGGAGAAAATGTCTCTGTTCAGCACTTGTAGGAAAATATCTCCATGGTTTAAGGTTCTCAGCTCCTATACAGATTGTTTACTTCATGTTCTCAAGTAATTTGTCAAAATATTTCAGCGAACAAGACATTGCATGATCTCCTACTTAAGCAGGAAAGTAAGTTAATTAGGAGTTGCTGACTTTTAATTCACTTTATCTGTGTACTCTCCACCCCTTATTCCATACCACTTATCTCATGCTCAGGCTCCACACCAGCCAATGCATCCTCATTAACCAATGCTCACCTTTCCATCCTTGGATGTAACCCACAGATATCATTCCAATAGTTCTGCAAAACATCCACAGAATGTTCATTGAGTTTGTTTAGTGTTTACTCCGTGAGTTAAGGCTCCATCTGTCACAGCGGTCACTCAGGACAGGGGGTGTGGTGTGTTGTGTGGGGCTCTTGGGCACCAAAGCCAAGCTCAGCCTGGGTCACTGCTGTACTTGCACTACTTCAATTAAGCAAAAAATTAAAAAAAAAAAATAAGGCTTGGATTCCACTGATTTGGGTGCCTCATGTTACAGCATTTCCTACAACATGCAACTCAGATCCTGGGTTACAACAATTTAAAAGAGTTTCCATTACAATCTCATCCCTTTGGACCAGACCATCTGGTTTAACATTCCAAAGATCTCTCCCTTTAACCCTGCTCTGGCCTGAACTAATCCACAGACTGCAGGCCCTTAAAGATGTTCCTGCTCCAAGCAGGGTCTTATCTATGAGCCACAGTCTCCTCAGGGGTTTACCTGAGGCTCACATTTTCCAGAAAGGCTTAATCCATGGGCCACAGGTGGTTTGGGGTGACCTGCTCCCACCTGGACTCATCCACAGGACACAGAACGTCCACTCGAGCTCACACTGGGGTTCCATCCTGTCCAGCACAGACACAGCAGAGGTGTCCTGGCCATCTGCCAGCCCAGGCACATCTGCACTGCTGCTATCAGAACATTCCCAGGCACAGCAGAGAATGGGGATGAGCAGCACAGCTCAGAGCAGAAAGCAGCCACAAACAAGCATGAGACTCTGGCGAACAGGAAGGTGCGCAGAGAGCCCACTGCGGGCTGGGGGTCCAGTGGAAGAGTCAGAAAGAAGAAGCCAGCAGGATTCTTGTGTGTCCATGAGAAGAGGAGAAAGAAGATAAAGGTAGAAGAAAACAAAGAACATCTCTGCTGTGAAAACTACCATGGAAAAACAGGATTTATCTGTATTTTGGATTTTTGGGGATGCGTTCTCAAAACACCAATGGACTTGAGGGGTGGTGTGATGATGGCCAATGGGATGGGGTGCACTGTGGGGTCAGAAGAGTGTAAAAACGCTATGTATGAGCACAATAAAAAAACTTGGAAGAAGTTTCTTATGGATCTGCTTTGTGTCGTGTCTGCTCCAACAGCAACAGGAAGGAAGCTGCATGGCAAGCACAGGAGGTTGCCAACTAATCCCTAAACAGCACTAACAGATATAAATTCTATTCAGCAATTCCAAATCACATCTGTCACTACCTCAAACACTTTGGGGCCACCCAAACACCAGAAAGAGCTGTCGTGGTTTAACCCCAGCCAGCAGCTAAATAGGGCACAGTTTTTGCTCCCCTCCTCCTCCAAATGGGAAGGGGGCAAAAAATCAGAAAAAGTAAAATTTGTGGATTGATATAAAGGCAGTTTAACAGGACAGAAAAAGGGATTATGGTAATAATAAAAAATAAAAAATAAAAAGATAAAATAACTAAAACACACAAAATAAATGATGCACAATGCATTTTCTTACAAACTTTCAATGCCCAGCCATCAGCTGGGGGCCAGCCTTACCCCCACATTATACCCTGAGCTTGATGCCATAGGGTATGGAGCATCTCTCTGCCCAGCCTGGGACAGCTATCCCAGCTGTGTCTCTTTCCAGCTCCTTGTGTCCTCTCAGCCTCCTCACAGGCAGGGCAGGATGAGAAGCTGAAGAATTCTTGACCACTGTTCAACAAAAGCTAAAACACCAGTGTGTTATCAATACCATCATCATCCCAAATCCAAACCACAGCAGCTGGGAAGAAAATTAACTCTATCTCAGCTCAAACCAGGACACTAGTTTCCCTCTTGCTAGGATAAGAGGATTTCTAGGATCTTGCTAAGCATTTCTAGGGTACAATTCATCAAAATTGAGATTATTTGTTCACTCATGTTACCTATCTCAAGAAAAGCTATTTCATGGTTTATTTACATGATAAAACGAAACTGATTCTCTAAAATTCGTAAGGCAAATAAATTTCCCTCAAGCTAACATAATGACTTATCAGGAGATGTTAGAAGTATTTTTTAAAGAATTGAGAACTGATATTAAACAATTGTGGTATGGAGTTACTTTTGATAGTAAGAAACTGATTTGCATTTTCAAATAAACCCACATTGTATTAGAACTTCCTCATGAAAACGCATTTATCTGTCTCCTGTCACTTCCTCTTATGTCTTACACTTCAGAATCTCAAGGGCAAGATTGCCATTTGTCTTACCACAATACCCTTGTGATTTAAAACTTCCCCTGGTGTCATCATTCAAATAATGATACCTCAAGAAATCATAATCCCTGAAAATTTTTCTTGTTATTGATTTCCTCTCCTTTATTTCTTGCAACTAAAGCTAAATCTATACTTTCACACATGATAATTTATTCATATCTCATGAATTTTCAATCTGTTACATAGCCTGTACTCCTTTTTTTTTAATTTTTTTTATGATGACAGTGACAAAGGCTGTGAATAGAAAGTCGTAAAGGAGCTGGTGTGATAAAAGGGAAACATTCCTGTAAACTAGGTGTTAAGGAAGCAATTCCTGCTTTCTCTGGCAAACTGCATTAGCTTTTCTCCCCCTTAATGCTGCAACACCACTGAGGAGGTCCCTGACACAAAGGCTGCATTACCCACTGATGGAAGAAGCAGCTATTACTGCTCCTTGCTGCTGCCCAGGGGCAGCTATAATTTCACTCTTTGTGTGTGTGTGTTTCACCTGCAGCCTCTCTGAGGGGCTCATCTGTATGCAGAAGGGCTGAGCCCGGCCAGCTCACATCCTGCCCCCGTCCACAGCGTGTCACAGTGCCAGCACCTAGGAAAGGCATTAATATTTATGGGGAGCCAGTACAAAGAAATCAAAGCATCTCTGTCTGCCTCTCGATTTATTCCACTCCTCGTAAATTTAATTTTGGAGGAACTTTTGGAGGGGCAAACCCTGTGCCAGTTACAGCGAGGCGAGAATGCACACGTGTGATATTCAGCTGTAATTGAGAAAAAATTCATGCTGATTTTTCCTTCAGTGAATTTGGGATTCCCTCCACCCTTTCAAAATTTAACACATTTTAGCATTTGTTCTAATTAAAAAAAACATTTAATAAGTGCTTCTGTCCTCATTAACATCTATCTCTCTTAATGAGGAGCTAAAAGGATACCCTTCCTTCCAAAGTATAGAGATCAGTTATGCAGAACCAGGTTATCAGAATTCATATGTTTGTAGTGCCACTTCCACACATAAAACCATCCCAGAGCTTCACATTAAATCATTATTTCCTCCTTCCCACGCCAAGCACAGAATGACTAAGAGCTGTGTGGTAGCGCTCAGAATACTTCTTCCTCTATCTCCCTCTTCACTCTGAGCTCTCTGCAGAAAAGGCTGGAATTGAAATGTTTCCTGTGGGTAAATGGAACTAATACAATCCCCAGGGTGGGATGTCTGAGCCACATTCTAACAACTGAACTCTGTGGTGCTGTAGCTCGCTGTAGCTTTACCTACCTCAGCCCTTCCAAGTCTTTTTTTTTTTTTTTTGTTTTTTTTTTTTTTTGTTTTTTTTTTGTTTTTTTTGTAAATTAATCTGTTGCACCATTAAGGCTGTGACTTCCCTGTGCTCTGGGGGTTCTGATTGGCCAATGAATCACCAAAACTCTCAAGGTGAACGGCCTCGTGTAGGCAGCTGTACTGCTACATCAGGAACAGTGATGTTTCCTGAGAGGAAAGACTTGCTCACAGATAATGCAGCAAGGTTTTAGAAATTGGGTTCACGTCCTTTGCCCCATCTCCATGTCCCTGAGTCCCTTTCTGCCCTGTGTCTAATGAGTGATACATTCTTCAAAACAAGGGCTGTCTCTTGCCTCATGATTGGCACAGTGTGTAAAAGGCTTTTGAAAAAAATTAATTTTGTTTGTTGTAAGGAAATGGGACAGGTGTGCTCTGACTGTCAGTAAATAAAGGCAAGCAGGCAGACTTCTCTTCTAAATGTGGTCATCTCCTCACATTCAGCCACATAATGAGGCACAAGGCCTGCACTGCATCTTGTGGTGGCAATTCCTTCATCCTTTTCTAGTTTTTTGTAGGAAGGGCATGGGAAAAGCTGTGTATGCCACATACATACTTCTGGTGGCCACGTAGAGTGGAAAATTCCCAATGGTTTAGAAGATTAGATTATTAGAAGATAACCAGGTAGGCAGAGCTGTGGCAAGGATGAGGAACTGGGGCCAAGATCCTGCTTCTGTGTCCAGAGATAAAAATCTATTTCAATAATTTCCTGGTCAGGAAGCCCTTTTTTAGCTCTTTTGAAGCCCTGGCAAGGGGAGGTTCAGAATGGACAATAGGAACTATTTCCCTACAAAAAAATGTGTGGTCAAAAATTGAAACAGACTTCCTAGAGAGGTGGTCTAAGCCTGTCAGTGTTTAAGAGGCATCTGAATGATGCCTTTAAGAACATGGCTTAACCTGGTCAGCTGTGAATTGGTCAAACAGTTGGATTACATAATTGTTTTAGGTACCTTCAAACTGAAAATATTCTATTCTTCTCTTCCTTCTTTCCTCAGTTAAAGCATTCATTTATTCCCAAGGTCTCATAAAGGCTTAGGCAAAGGCAAAGGTTTTTCTGCTTTCTGTATGAAAAGTCTCACCTTTCAGTCCAGACACTTCCAGGGTATCTCCAGAGCTGCAAATCTCTTCCAAGTCAAACTACCTGTGCAAACCGTAGGATTATTAAAAATGGGATTTGCCTGAGTCACAAAGAGTTCAGCCCTTGACTGTCTGTCAAGACTACCATGACAACAAAAGGCTCAGAAACATTTCAGTTCTAGACCTGTTAGCCTTGAATCCCCTGAGCTGCTTGACTTCATCTAAGGAATTTCTAATTTAACATGTGCATGCACATTACTCCTTCAGCTCCATTCCCAGGCTCTTGGGTGTCAAACTGGCTCCCATTTGTGACACACTTTACCATTTCAGCTGTACAAATCCTTCTTGAAATCTTTTCAGCTTGGTTTCAAAACCTACTGCGCTTCATGCTAAAAGGGAAAACACAGTTCCCTACCTCTCACATATATAACACACCTGAATGACTAATAATTTCCAGTGATACACTGGGATATTTTAAAATTTATTGTAATGTTTTGTTTCTGCTTTCTGATGGTTTCTAATGCCTTGGAGGATGAAAGGAAAGGCAAACCAAGCAATCTGTTTAAAGACAGGCTACCTTCCACACCAGTAGACACAGACAAGGATCATGATCTTGCCAATCCTCACATCTCCAATATCTGGTTTATCATTTGGCAGCCCCTCTGCCCTTGAAACCCAAAACCATACTTCACAATGTGCTTTAGTGGCCATGGTGGTGTTTGGTTGAAGGTAGAACTTGATGATCTTGGAGGTCTTTTCCAACTTTAATGATTTAATTATTCTATTTTATTCTAGATATTTCTCCATGCAAATGTAAAGCCTGCTGACCAACAGCTCTGTGTGCCTGCAGTTTGCCTGCCCCCAGAGCTCTGCTGTAAGCAAGAGTGAGCTGACTCAGGGCTTGTTTCCATGAAGTCAAAGGTTTGGAGCAAAGATCTGCATGTAGTTATGTATTTTAACTATGGATAGCACCTGGTGACATGAACCGTGCTTTTAATTTGCTACCATCACAGGAATAAATATTTCATAATGATGCTGTCAGCAGCAATTTGAGCATATATGCCACTGGAATAAAAAGTTGGTTCATCTTTCTTTGGGGCCCCTAGATCATTGGTCTCTAATATTGTCAGCTTTAGTCCCCAAAAATCCACCTTTCCTGAAAACAGACTGTGTCTGTTATTTTGGAAGGATAATAAAACATGAAACCAGTGTCACAGCTTCTATGATGATTTAATTCTATGTTACTTACATATCAACATAATGATCTTTTTTTCTAAACAAAGTATTACAAATGCATTATGGCACTGCATACACACTTGGTAGCCCTGGGCAATAGTCATTTAACTTGTTTATCACATGAAATTGCTTTGTTTTCTCTATCTTTTTCCTAATTTAAGGCAATAAACATACCAAAATTTAGTACTGAAACAAGCCTACTTCAATTTGCAAGTCCAGGCCCTGGCAGAAAAGGCTTAAAAAAATTAAAAACCAGTTAATTCCATTGCTTCCTTTCCTGATGTAGCAATAAACTATAAACCTTCTTGAAAGTTAACATTTACTCTAGCTAGGTAGTAAAACAGCAATATCATAGTTGCTAGATTAGTCATGCATTTTCTCTCTTGGAGGGAAAAGTCTGAAATTACCCACAGCAAATTCAGAAAAATAAGAAAGATCATTATTGAAAATATTTATAAGAGTGATAACTCATGAAAATATAGACAAAATAAGGTTGAACCCAGATAAATGTTGAGTAATCTGGAATCCACATCAGAAAACCATTGTATGTTTACACATTTCACACCATGTGCTTCAAAGAGATACTTGAGATTAACTGAGCATGGAAAGTGTACAAGCTTGTCAAAACAGTGTTCTCCAGTCAAAGTCTGACATGTCCTGATAAAGCCAAAACCAGCATCAACTACATTTAAATGCACCTTATCCTAAAAGGAAACAGTGATGTAAACCTTAAAAATATACTGGTAGTAATTACTATTAATTATCAATAATATAATTCTGGTATTAATTCTGTTTATTCAAGAAAAAAAAAAAAACAACAAATCTGACAAGTATTCAACTGTAAATGATGGCTTTACTTCCATATTTGCTTGCACTGCAGACATTTTTACTGTGCTTTCTTTAACAATGGAGTCCAAACAAGAAAATAAATTCCTAAGGATAATTATCCCCAGAAAATATGAAAGGAACAATGATACACGTCTACATGTAAATATATATATATTTCCAAATTTACAATCAGGAAATCACTATGATTATTTAAGAAGATTTTCTAGGGGGCAATGAATGAAGGAATGGCCAAGTGGTCAGCAGGAAAAAATCTGTAGTAACAGAAAATCACACACTTTTGGAAAGGCTTGTAGGCACTGCTCTTTCTTTTTTATGCTGGTCAGATTTAGTCCCAAATACTGTTACATTATTTTTCTTTACTGTTGTCCCATTCAAGTGTCAACTGATGATTAGCTTGGAAGTATTGTTGGCTTGTTTCAAGTATGAAAAAAATAATAATAATACTAATAACAGGGGCAGTAATACAAACAATATTTGAAATATTGTTTATTCACATATTGTTTTATTATTAGCAGTATTAGTATTAGTGTTAGTGTTAGTATTAATATTGGTATTACTATTTGTTATTTCTTTTCCACTGTAAGGATTGCTAAACACTGGCACTGTTTGCCCAATGATGTGGTAGAGTGTCCATCCTTAAAGTTTTTCAAAGCCTGAATGAATGCAGCCCTGAGCAACCTATTCTTGAGCAAAGCTTTGGAACTAGATCAGTTCAGTGATCTTTCTATTAGAGAGTCATAGAATTATAGAATATTCTGAATTGGAATGGACCCACAAGGATCACCCAGGTTCAACTCTCAGTTTATTGCACACGACAGCACCAACAATCAAACCGTGTGCCAGAGAGTGTTGTCTCGCCACAGCCATTGTGAGAATTCAGATTTATATTTCCAGATGCTCTGTCCTGGAAATCCTACTGCTTTTGCTGAGAGAAAATTGCAGATGAAGGGGTATGAACCTGGAAAGGATATGGTTAAGTAATATTTATTCTCCTTTCTCGTTACAGCATGGGTTTTGGGGGAACTTCAGGGACAGCAAGTAGTCAGCCAAGAAGTCCTGGAGTCCTCACTGACAGTCCTGCCACCTTGATCAGCTGCCACTTTTTAAGGAAAAGGAAAAAAAATACCAGGAAAAGACCTTGACATCCAGAAAGTCCCTGGGGTGGTTGTTTTTTCTGATTTGTTTTTGTTGTTTGTTTGTTTGTTTGTTTTTAAGTACTTAAGCTGAATTCAGAAGGGCAGAGTCTTGGAAAAGTACACCCAGGCCATAAAGGCAGGGTTTCAGCTGCCTGAGTATGGGTGTGTGCTGCTGCTTTACACAGAGGAAATACTTCAATCACTTGCTGCAGCTCCAGAGTGCCTGGGTCTCCTGTGATACTGTTAAATAAATTACACATATGCAAAATATCTGGCATCTCTGTTGGTACAAGGTGCGTATTTACCTGATTGCGATTCAGTTCTCTAAAACTCACAGCCATTTTTACTTTTGTGTAGCTGTATCAGCAGTGGACAGATTTATCACATTCTTTTACACAGCCATGGAAAGACATATTTTAACCAAACTGTAAATAACTTCACCAAGCCAGTGTGATCTGCTAACAGCTTGCTTTCTGTATGCACGTTCATACACTTCTTTGCATAATTATTTCATGAAAATTTTGTCTCTAATGCCTTAAAAATCCTCAGCTCTCCTTAGCTGCTAACAATGCTGCCTGCCTATATCTTTGATAAGTGTAGTAATATCAAATAGATGATCTGTGTAACAGGAGATGACAGCAGCCTCAAAAAGGCAGAAAGAAAAGCAAATAAAGACCAAGCATTCTCCCACCTTTCAGACCCAATTCCCGATCATGGGGTTTAGCTTTGTTATTTCTTCTAATCTGTTTGAAGAAACCACTCCTGGGCAGGGCATCCTTATTGCAGGGATCATTAATTTGAAGAGAGGCGAACAAAAAATAGGGAATTTGTATTTCAGTCACAAAATGGATCAAAGGAAACTTTCCTAGGGCAAAGTGCTGTTGTCAAGATTGTCCTGAAGAAAGGAAAATCATTACAGAGGATTATCTATAACAGTGTTCTCAACCTTCCTTTCAGCTTCTCTACCCCAAGGCAGAAATACAGTGTGACTGATTATGATTACCACACACGCACACAAAGACTCGCTCTTCCACAGATATATTTTTGCACGTGTCTTTAGTGTGACGTTATTCCTAAAATAGACCTGCCACATACATATGCACTCACATATGCTCAACCTTAAGATTATGATGATTACTATTATAATAACAGTAATAATAATAATAGCAATAACAACAAAACAACAATGCTCATCATCATCACCATCATCATCATCATATCTTTGAGGTCTCAGACAGTGTGACTCAAAACACAGGGAAAAATAAATGCTCTGCCTGCAGAATGATGTAGCAGGAGATTTGTTCCATATTTCTTCCTCAGTTACTGCTCACTGGAGCTTCTCAAAGGTCACCGTTTTAAGTTGATTTTTCTGGTGAAACATTGATCCTTTCGCTACCAGCTATCCCTAGATGTGATATGACTGGTGAAAACATATCTTTTACTATTATTAACTTGGAGCAGCTTTAGAGCTTGCTCGGGTAGTGGTACCCTACCAACACCTACACTACCCAATAATGGATCCCATTCTCTCAAGCCTCCATAACTCTGCAGCAGGTTGCATCTGTGCCGATAAATCTGCTTTCTCCCCAGAGATCCACATGGCCTGGCACCTGCTGCCTGCTGGGAACAGTGTTTTGTCATGCTACACATATTTATGAATGCCTGGGATAAATTATCCTGGACTAAAAACATGCAGGAAGCATGCCAGAAATTGACTATAATGATTTAAACACAGTTGAATGCACCACGGTACTCAGGACTATATTCTGATCCTGTTTAGATTTCTGGGGTTTGTATAGCTCCTGGGACAAAGCATCATGTTAAAATGGTGGACAAAGTTGATTCTATGGTCTTGCTCCTTTTGGCAGATGTAAAAATCCTATTGTTATAATCATGAGAGAGACGTCACTGCCCAAATTAAGGTGCAAACAAGACCAGAACAGAAATTTTACAAAGAATATACTTCACTGCAGAGGATTGTTTTCATAACATTTCAGCCTCAACTCAAAAGATGTGGAAGGTGATGTTATGGCCATCCATAACACTAATCTCAACACACTAATCTCATTCACTGATCTCAAGGTTAGACATGAAAGAGATGAAATCATGTGCAGGACAGGAAAACAGAAGTCTTATTTCTTATTTTCCATCTTGTGCACCAGTTTTGGTGGGGGAGGGCAGGAAAGGGCCTCTCCTTACTTATTTTTCAATTATTAGAATTGGCATTATGACACCTTCCTTACAGTCATGGCAATAACATGTTATCTACAGATTCATTTTAGCTCCTTTGCTAGATGTTTTGAGTGATAGGGAAGAGTTTTTTATGGCACATGTTTATAACATTTCTTAAACAGATCTTAGGCCACACTCCAGAAAAAAGAATTTCCTCCTAAAATAATCATCAAGAAGAAATGCAAAGAAAAGTGAAGGTTATCAACTTCCAGACTAACTAAGAAAAGGAAAAAATTGCTAACAAAAAATCAAGTGGCAATATATAACACCAAAAAAAATTTAAAAAAATATTGTTGGAATCAGAGAGCTGCAACATATTCCCTATGATGAAAGGCTGAGAGAGAAGGAGTTGTTCAGCCTGACAAAGACAAGGTTCTGGGAAGATTTTATAGTGGGCTATTAATAAGTAAAGGAGCATTATAAGAAGGCTAGACAGAGACATTTTAGTAAGGCCTAAAGTGATGCAACAAGGGGAAATGGTTTCGAACTAGAAGAGGGGAGATATATTGCATGTACATTGGATATATAGTGGATATATTTTGATATATATTGGATATATACTGGATAGAAGGAAAAATTTCTTGACAGTGAGGGTGATGAGGCACTGGCACAGGCTGCCCAGAGAACTTGTGGATTCTCCATCCCTGGAAGTGTTCAAGGCCAGCTTGGATGGGTCTTGGAGCACTCTGGGATAGTAGAGGGTGTCCCTGCCCATGGCAGGGGTGGGAACAAGATAATCCCACCCAATGCAAACTATTCTGTGATTCTGTGAAACCCTAGAACTATGTACTATAATATAAATGCCTTTTCCCAGACAAACACAAACAGAATTCTTAGGTGATCGAATATTAAAACTGGATCATGGAAACACGGAGAATTGGTTGTGTTCTGCTGTGAAATAGGGAGTACAGTGTTTAGGGCAGTGCTTAAAATACCTCTCTAGCCTCCCTGTGGTATGAATCCCCTTTGGAGAGGTGCTATCCTTGAGATGAAAAAGGCAGAATGAAATGAAGTTGCCATCACAGCATGCTTGAGAGAGCTCAGTTCACTGGGATGACAGACACGACACACTCCTGTTTCTCTTGGAAGGCAGACAGCTGTGCATAGCCATGGAGGCACAGCAGATGCCAAATGCCAATTGTTAAACCCTAGTGGTTGCTTTAATTGCCCCTTTCCACCAATTTGAGATTTTGCAATGGTAGGAAAGCCACAGAGGCGGCTGTCACTCAAGTTCTCTGAACCTACAGCTCTGAGAGAAAAAGAATAAAAAATGAATGTAGTAAAAAGGACACAAAAAAACCCCAAGGAAAAACCAAAATAAACAAACAAAAGTCCACAGGCTTGCAGCAAGCTCATAAACAAGAATATAAGGGAAAGGGAGAAAAGGAGTTGACTCAGTTGCAAATTTCAGGTTTTACCTGAAAGTCTCATAAGCCAGCTGTAAGTGCTTTATGAGAAAAAGGATCCTCAGCAGCAAAGTTACAGAATGATGGACTCTGACATTTTGCAAAACAGTAAAACGTGTCAGTAGCTTTAACAAGCAGGAGTGCTTTGACCTCCTGAGGTTCCTGTCCAATTTAGCCATTGCTACTTTAGATTCCTACAATTAATGGTTACATTCAGCTGAGGGAGGGAAGGAAAAGGGTGACAGGAAACGTCACCTTAAAACCAAGACAGCATTCCTTTCTTTTTCTTTTTTTTTTTTTTTTAGCTCCATTTTCAGATTTTCCCTCCTAATTCTTCACTGTGTGTTAGGTATTTTCACTGTGTTAATTTTCCCTTGGCACCTATATTTGCAAGCCTCTTTCTCTGTAAACATACATTAATCGAATAATTCCCAGGGGTTCTGATCCTTTGACTAAACAATCACAAGGTTATTTTGAAGTCTTTTTCTTTCACATTTGTTAGCACTAACACAGCACCCACATTAGATTGGTTGTTTGGTTATTTCTTCCATTTTGAGGATAATCCTGCTCCATCTGCAATTTAGGGATCATCACTTTTCTCCAGGGGACAAAAAGTCACTTTGAGACCTTGCACATCCAAAAACAAGAGCAGACATGGGGGGCTTAAGCCAGGCTTGGAGGATGAGTGTTGTTAGCTACAAGAAAGAAGGTGCCAATTCAAGAGAGCACTACAGAGTCATTTCTTTTCCTCACATTGACACAAAACACATAAGACATTAAAAAAACAAAAGAATGCTCTTTTCCACGAGATTAGGAGGGGAAAAGCTCTCCAAGAAATTTTGAAGTTTTAGAAGAGAGCCTGTTGGTCAAACAGCAGCGTGTGCTGCCAAGGCAGACACCACTCGTGCAGAGTTTCACTTCTGTTCAGCTACATGAAAGAAAATTTAGATCTCACCTAGGCATCAAGAAAAGATTTACCAACCAGATTTTTCCCCTGGAAGTGCAGGATACCACAAATTTGCTGCAGGTTTGTCCTATTTACAAAGGCAATGATTAGTCATATATTTGTGGCTCCAGTACTTCTAATGCATTTTTTTTCCTGGGTTTTTCTAGATATAAGCAGAAAGATTAAGCCATGGAATTACTTTCCCTGGGGTGCTGTAGATGTAAAAAGATGGAAAGAGATCAGGAGTAGTCTGGACAAGTTTGCAAGAAGAAAATCTGAGCCCATATAGTAAATGCATGGAACACACTCCTGTCTTAGAAAGGTTAGTATCCTGTTAGTAAACATTTGGAGGAGAGATCAGAGCTGGAATAACACATTCATGCTCTGACACTTCACTTTTTCATTGGCATCCAGACTTGACTGCTGTTGGAGATATTAGAAGGACCTCTTTGATTCACTGTAGCTGGTCTTACATTTTTATGCTGTTAGAGATCCCTAAATGTGCTCTTTCAAAATGTCTCTCTCCTTTCCCTAAGTGAGGACTGGGGACATGCAGAGAATGGAGATGCCCCAGAGATTACTTCAGGTGTCACAACAGGGAAGAGGAATTGCATGGGGAAAATTAACAGTAGAAAAAAATAAGATTAAAAATATGTGACAAGTCTGGGAAAGGTGCAAAAGACTCGAGAGTGGAGATGTAAATGAGGGCACATAGAACTTGTAGCTGAGCACAAATTCTAGATAGAAAGGAAATCAGTCTAATGTCAAATGTCAGGCTTATACTTACAGACTCACTTAAATTATTGTTTCCCAAAACATTCACGGATATATATCTTTTCTTTTGAAGGGTCCTCATAACTCAGTGAGATAGATTAGAAGATCATAAATGCTTGGAGGATGGGGCTGTATTTCCCTGTTTGCTCATACAGGAGTTAGCAATAGGGATCGTTTCTCAGTGTGAACAATTCCTAGTACACACATTATTACATCTTTTTTGTCATGTTCTTCTGTCAACCTTGCAGGTACTTTTCTCTCAGAAAATCTGCACATTAACACCTTCCATATCCTTACCCTATTGTAAGACAATACAGTAGCAAAAACATCCTTTAAAAATTTCCACTCTTTCTTTTACCTGAATATAGATGCTAAAACTCAGTTCATTGCTCATCTGTGGGTCTCCATCTCTGCACAGAAAGTGAGTCTTGCAGCCAGATTGCATTTATTCAAAAATATATAGGTGGTAACTAGAGATAGAGGTTGACTCCAGCATTCACTCAGTCACTGCAAGAAAACCATTTTTCCATGTCTTGGAGTAAAATGCCTTACCTGTAAGTCTTCACACCAACTCTGATTTCTGAGACTAAATATGTGAGAAAATAGGTCTTTAGTTTTTGCCTCCAGCTCATCACGGATCATGAAATCCTTCTATTGCCACAGAGCAATGCTGGTTAATTTCCAATAGTTTGGTATAAATATCACATGAATAGAACTGTAGGATGAATAAGATGCTGACTACTGAAATCCTTATATTTTGTCCATTTCTGTCCAATCACAAAGAAATTTATATCCTTCTTCTCAAAGCTGGAGAGTAGTTTCAAAATCTAATCTATAAATAATTAAAATTATACCTAAAAATTGTGGGGGTTTGTTTAATGTATTGTGTTTTTTTCCATATATGAATTGGTAAATATTCTTTACTATTTCTTGCTATTCCATAAAAGGAAGACCCAGAAATATGACTGCATTAATAATTTACAATATATTTTATTTTTGTCTCCCTTACAAGGCATATTAAAGGCAAAAGATAGGAGTTATGATATAGCCCTTGCAAGAGAAATAAGTATCACAGCACTGATCTTACAGATGGGGAAATTAGGTCATGAAGGATTAAGGGCTGTATTGTGGGGACATAAATTGCTTGGTGTCACACACCCTCTACAAACTCTCTGAAGGAGGTATTTGAAGCTCTAAGATTTCTGGCATGGGACTTGACAGGAATTTTGATGGTCTGCACATATCACAGACCACTTCCTCAAAATCACGAAAGGAATCCAAGGTACAGTTTGCCAAGATGTAGGTTTTCAACCAATGGGAATTCTAAGAAAGTATTTTCCATTTACAAACCTAAAGCAATTTCTGAATATTGCACATACTGCATGAATTTCATAGTTTAAGCTTGTTTTTATACTTGCTCTAGGTTATTACTAGGTGCATAGAAATTTGACACTTCTTCCTTTCTGTTCCCTGATTAATCTTTTCCTGTGACACTCGTTGTGCTGTGCCTGTCTTGTGTCCTGTTTCACAGACAGCAGAAATGCAGGTGATCCTAACAGGGAATGGTTCCTTTCATGTTTACAAAGGAAAGAAAAAAAAAATATATATAATTATTTTTCCAATGTTCTTCCTTTCAGCTGAGATTCACCTTGCCTAACTTAGTCATATAAAAATTAGTTATTTCATTGAGGTAGTCACCTAAACTTCCTCTATAATGAAAGGAGAGGAAAAAGGGTCTCTTCAGAGAATGATTCATCACACACATGTAAAACATCTATTTTAGGGTAGGATGAATTCCTCTCTGGTGATTCCATGCTCTCTCCCATGACTGTGGAGACAGTTTAAATAATGGGTTATGACCAGAAACACATAGTTTTAATAAGATAGAGTTAGACAAGATAAACGTTAGTAGAATTTTATTTTTTTTTTCATCATTATGTTAAGTGCTATAGGAGCATAGTTAAAAACAAAGCTATAATTTAACATTTGTTACAAAAAAATAGCACTAAGAGCACTAATTATTTGCACAAGAAGCATTGGTGATGCAGTACACGTGTCATTCAGGAATCGACAAACTTTATATTCTGAATTTCAAAGACCCAGGAAAAAAATGTCATAATATTGTCAGCTGAAGTTTAAAAAGAAGAGACTTCTTTGTTTTTTTATTCTTTATGGACAGAAAAGGAAGTAATTATCAGCAGGGGGTGAAAAGCTATGAATTTTTTTCTCATCCTTACTTACTTCATTCTTTAAAATCCACCTTTGTCTCAAACTTTCTGAAGGCCGTGGATTTCATATGCACTGTTCATGTAACATTATTAATAAAAGAGAAGTCTCTGTTTTGATTACCTACAGGCATCCTGACATTTGAATTCAGCTATCCAGCTCTATCATTCAGGTTTTTACATATTCACAAACTGCAGCATTTCAGAAAAACAAATAAATAAATATGTTGCACACCATGAGAACAATAGGGGGGAGGAAAAAAGATACCACTCATGTGAAACTTTAATTAATGTTAGCCAATGCTGGCTTGTAGGAAATGTCAAGTTCCACTGGATAAATCAGGGCTGCTCCTTGGTTTTGCAACACATCATGTTCTTGTTCAATAAGGTGCCAGGCTGCTTATTTTGACTGTCCTTTAGGTGCAGTGTTTTTCATGTGGCCTTAGAATAAGGTGCTAAAGTTGTCTGGTTCCCTGACTTTATTCTACAATTAATAATGCATTAGCCTAGCAAAAGATTTGCTCCTGTTATTACTCTTGAAGTTATGAAATTAAATATATATAACTGAAAAATACAGTAAGTTTATGGGAGATAAATCTTTCTCTGGTCTTCCCTTCCCTGTTTTCATTCAGAAGGAAGCTCCCTTAGTTATAAGATCAGCTTTTGAATTTCAAAATACACACACAAAAAGAAAGACTTCATTAAACTTGCTCAGCTCTGATTTGCCTGCCTCTGCTAGCTTAAAAGCCCATCACTGTATAAACCTAAATTCTATTTATTGCTCTGATAGTGCAGCTTTATACCAAAACACCTCCACTGAATTCAACACTTACATCAGAAGCATCATGTTATTAATAACATTTTTATTGTATCATATACATTTTAGGTTATAACTTCTACAAAGAAGGATATAGATGTCCTGATTTTTCTTTTCAGGAGAGAGAGTTTGGGGAAAATAACTTTGAACGTGGATTCAGACTTGATAACTGCTCATGACAAGCATTATGCTGCTGGGTTTGCCAACACACTTTCTAGGGGATCTACAGAGGCACTCTGTTTGTGCTGTTGTGTTATTGCAAACCCTTAGAGCACCTTTTTTTAATTTTCTTTCTCCTCCTCATTTCTTAGTTCTGTTTTCCCCCAGATATTTTCTTCTTAAATCCTTTGAAAGTTCCCTGTGGTCATTCTCCAGTGATGGAGCAGCTGAGGAGACAGGCAGCACCAGCTGTGAATGCTGAGAGGAAAGTGCTCAGAAAACACTGAGCACTTTTTCTATGTCTTTTTCACCTTCATAGATGCACATCATGAGCTTATGCTTTCAAGCACTCTCCCACCTCTAAATGTCTTTCAGTATGAGACACTAAGGCTTTGCACATTCCAGCTGTTTGGAAAGTTGTGGGAGTGACTGATCATTTGGTTCATCACCTAGCCACAAAAGCTTGGAATTAATAATAAAAAAACCCCAAAACTCTTTGCAATATTTCCTAAACTGTTACTCTTTTGTAATTAGGAAAAATGAAAAAAAACCTAACTTCCAGGCCTAAGGAGAAGTCTTGTTCTGTATAATATATGTAATTAATTATATATAACTAATACTTATAATCAATAAATTACATATATCAACTATGTGCAATTTCTCTTTTAAATTCCCTATTTTTGACAGCTTTCTAAGCAATTTCTAATTTTGAAATGTAGAAGTGACATGCTCAAGAAAATTTTTACTTTCCTATTTTGTTCATTTTCCTGTTCATAATCTTTGAAAAATCAGACTGATAATCTTCAAGCTGTCAGAAAAGAAATTAAAATTATTATTAAAACAATTGTTTCTGTTATTTATGCCTGGAATATTTTTATCTGTGCTAACAAAATCCTGGAGTCTCACATACTTCAGAATATGATTATTTTGGATGGAATTGTCCAGATGTCCTCCTCAGTTGATTCCTTTCTGAATCAAACATGTTTACCTGGTTCAGTTTCTTCTCAGACACTTATTCATGGCCGGGGTTGAAGAGAGAAGTTTGGGCTTGCTGCTGGGTGCTGAAAGCTCAGCTTGTTGCTCCCCTGTTATCTGATATTAATGAGTATGGATGACAAGGAGGATTGGTGTTGGGTGTACATACACATCTGTAATGGTCAGAAGACAATCAGGGAGATAATTAGATTGTAACAGCAATGCATAATTAATGCAAGGTAATGGGACAGATCCCAATCTGTTGCTCCAGTGGTAAATCCAAGGTAACCCTATTAGTGTCAAGGACAGTTGTTTGCATATGTTGTACATTGATTTAACTGAGGTTTGATTCAGGCTCATTAAGTGACACATTTTTCACTTGTACCGTTTGCACGGGCAGACTGTGGATGATTACCCTCAGCTTGAATGCCACTATATATTAACTGTTTTAAGATATGTGAATTAAACTCTGATCAGGTGCCAGAGACCCCCTAATTAGAAGTGCAAGCCATGCCTATGCTGAATTCCAGGTTCCTTAAAGACAACAGACTCTACAGAATGTTTATCAACAGCTGTGGGCACATCAGGGTTTTAAAGCAGTCCCTAATCAAAGCAAGGAATAATGTTTCTTGAAACTCCATGCAGGTCTGCTATTGTTATTATTTTTTTTTTTGTCTATTTATATCAGCAGTGAAGGAAATGTCATTTAAAAGACAAAGAGTTTTTAATAGAAATTGTCAAAATTGTGCTCTGCAGTAATGTATCAGTATCCTTTATAATAGAATAGTGTCCCATAATTCATACTAAGGGAAATGGTGATGGAGAAAGAGAAGCAGCTCACTTCAGATGAGTCCACAGAGTGGCTGGGGTTAAAAGGGATCACTGGAGATCATCTTATCCAACTGCCCTGTAAAGAAGGTTGCACAGGATCCAGATATTCAGGTGATCCTTGAATATCTCCAGAGCAGGAAGCTCAATAATCTCCCTGCACAGCCTGTGCCAGTGCTCAGTCACCCTCACAGCAAAGAAGGTGGATCTCTGTCATGGTGCCAGTCTTTTGTGTGACAACTGAGAGAGCTCAACCACCTGGCTTGGCTTCAACAGCCAGCTTCTAGCCTTGTCTGTTGGCTGGAATGATTTCCACTTGCCATGTGATACATAAAATGCCAATCCAGCCATGTGCAGCCAGGCACATCATTTTGTGAGCAGTCACTCCTATAGAGAAATGCAGATTAGAAGGGTTTTGGTGCAGCTGTCCTCAATTTTTTCTCTTTAGGTGATGTCTTTAAGGGACAAGACAGCTACTTCACTTCTGGAGCACACAGACAGAGAGGACAGGAATTAATCTTAGGCTCCCGAATAGGGTCTGTTCTCCAGAACTACATGCCTCATTGGCCCTCACTGGCCTGGCTGCAAAAGCATGTCCCAGCTCAAGGGACTAATTTTAGAGTGGTTAGGCTTTATCATTATAGACAGTATTACTGTAAGTATTGTACAGTATGAAATGATGGATTTAGTGTTCCAGTGACCAACCCAGATATACTGATGCAAACCAAACAATGATAATTTCTCGATACATAGAGAGAGCTCAAATAAGCCCAAATAATTCAAAGCCCAATTAAGTGAACAGAGAAACTCTTTTGATTTCCTCCTGTCTGAAACAGGCTCTTGAATTTTCATTGTACATAATAACACCCAGTGGTTCATCTCAATATCATCTTCAAAGAGAACGGGAGATGCTGCCCTACCTCACAGAAGGGTTGCAGGGGTTAGTGCCTGTCTGCTACACATTTGGATACTGCAGTGATGATCATTCTGGAAGGGTCCAGAAGGAGTTGAAAAGTTGTGGAGGGTTTGGATAGTGTGAGGTAAATAAACCCCAGGCCTGAAGATTGCATGAGGGAGAATAAAATATGGTATGGAGGTATAATGTATGTCCTACTCCACCAATTTGTGAAATCAATCAATGCTTGTGAACAAAAGACCCCTCAAGGCTAGAATAATAGAGACTGTCTGATAGTACATCAGAAAAAAAATAATAGAACAGAATGGGACATTTTGCAGCATTTTATGATTTCATAATGTTTATTTTTCTAGTTCAAGGCACAAGTCAGAAGTCTGGAATTGCATTTTTAATTGAAAGGTGATGGTTCCTCAGGAGATGAGATTTTGGCAGCTTTTCCCACATGTCAGTGTGCTGCCTCTTCTTTGTTTTATCTCAAAAAAGCTGCGCTCATGTGTAGGGTTTTACTGGCTTCCTGGTGCACTTCCACCCCAGACTTTTTGTGTCCTTTCATGGCAACTATAATTTAGCTTCCAGTACTTTCTTAAGTGTTTTGGCAATTCTGCCACTTCCACAACCTCTGTAGTATCTATTTGGGTTGTTTCCTTGGGTCATACAGAGGATAAAAGACATTTATTTTGTCCTTTTTCTCACCCTCTACTTCTGCTTTCACATCTTTATATTTCTCCTTTCTGTATTTATATTAATTTTTAAAATATGTTTTTTCTTTGCCTCTTTTTTCCTGTTCTATGACTTTACCCACTTTTTTTTTTATTGTAGATGAAAAGCAGCATTATTTCCCTTGAATTATTCTCTATTCCTTAAACAAAAAAAATATTTTTTAGCAAGCAGGTGATCTTTTGGTTCCCATCTTTTTAACTCACTTTCCAGATTTCTAATTGCTGGTGTTTCCAGCACCTTGACTTTATCTAGTCATACTTTAACCATTATGATAAACCACAAAGGAAACTCGATTTCTCTAGAGAAAATTCAGTCTTGCATCTCACGTTAAATCTGCAGGTCTAATATCATATGCAGAAAACCAAATTTGAAACTTTCTCATTTTTATTTAAGCATGGCAATCATTTTCACTATTTTATCTACAAAGTCAGTCACTTGAGAACTTTGTTTACCTTCAGAAGCATGATGACAGTTCCAATGTCACTGTGCGGGGATTTTTTCCCTCTGAGAAATGCCAATAAATTTAAATGTCTCTACTAAATTTCTGAGGTTGCTCTCAATAATGTAAATTATTTAATTGCCCCCAAAGACTGGCCTTTAACACCTCTGTAAGAAGTTATTTCAAGAAGGTAGGTTAACAGAGATCATATGAACCTTTTTAATATTCATTTCATAGCCAGAATATTTACTGGACAAAATATCCCTTGAAGACATTTTGAAAACCTCATTTTACTTTGGTTTAGAATGCTGACATAAAGCCTGTAAGATATCTATAAAATCAGGACTCTAAAAACTGGACTCCTGAGTGGGATACATAAAATAATTTTGTTCTATTCATATTTTTTGTGAACCCGAAACCTTGTATTTGATTGAAATTTAGCTTTATAAAATTTAAATAATCATGATAATGATAATAAATTAACAGCTTGAAACAGAGGATATCAAAAGTTTTTGGTAGTCCCACAGCAAAAATATAAGGCTACATAAAGAATGTCTACCTTATCTTCACTAACTGATCTGTGATAAAATTTTGAAATAAAAGAAAAGAAAATCATTAATTTCTCCTTTCTTTAGAAAAATTCGGAGGAGTTCAGCTTTCAAACCAAGAATTGCACCTTCGTCCTCTCTCTCTCCCATGCTGCTCGCTCACCTCCACATTGCTGGCCTGAATTGCTTCCAAATAGGCTGGGAAATTTACAGCTGCTATTACAGGTCATGTAATACAGGTTAAACCTGTGTTTACAACCCAATAATTTCCCTGTGTCTTTAAATGAGCTATGAAGTATTTTGTAATGCAGATTGCCTGCTTTTTTTATTTGCCCGTAAAAGTAGTGAAGGGAAGCTAGAAAAACTCTGTGCTTGTCACTGAAGATAGCCTTGTTGCAGTGCTGCACTGAGCCTGGAGAACCAGACTATTAAATAAACTCCAAAGAAAATTGCAGGTGCCAGAAGTAGCAAAGCAGGTTTCTAACTGGTCAGAAAAACTGAGTAGTAATTAAAAATATAGGCAATTTGACCATTGTCTAAGTCAGGGGAAACAACCTTTAAGGTGTCTCTTCTCTTCTGATCTTGGGGATAAACAAAATTAAATTATCCTCAATTGATCCATCAGTCTTACTGCTACACTGGATGAGAAAAATATGATGACCATTGAAATTTCCTGGCTTTTGAACCAGAGAAAGGACTAAGCCACAGAAATTTTATCTATCCATATTTCCTCTTTGTGCCAAAATGAATGCAACAGGAGTAAAGCGTGAAAGCATAAATGCATAAAGAAATTTTAGAGCTGAAAAGGAGAAATGTGAACATGGTTTGTAAACACTGTAGCATTCAGAGATAAGGCAAGCAATCTGTTATGCTTATCCTAGTTGAGATCTGATTCTTTGTCTTTGATTTCTCATGGATTTGATTTGATAGGCAAGAAATCACTTGGGATAAGGTCTCTCCTGTGTTTGTGCCAACAGCACCCTGGAATCCCAGCTGTGGACCAGGACCCCATTATGAGAGCTTCTGTACAAACATAAAGACAAAGAGATTTATGCCATATTTAATTTAAACCAAGGAAGATAATTGATTGGTGAGTTGTATCTGAGCCTAATATTAAGGATCTGTTTTACCAGTTAATGTTCAGAAGCACATTAATGACATCAGATTTTTGACTTTGGAGCAAAACAGTACAAATGCTGAACATGTGGATTCCTTTCAGCCTATTTATTTGATATATTTTCATTGGTTTTAGTTTGTAAAGAGTGTAGACCTGGAGGAATTATAAATGGAAATATTATCACCATAATTCTTTGGACCCCAGCAGTGATTATAAAATGAGCTCATCAAATAATCATTTGCAAGTGTTTATGAGCCAAGATGTACTTTCTTTGTCAATTTTGCAACCACGTTCTGTAGCATCTGGAAATGCTACAGTTTGCAAATGATTCCTTGCTGGATTTTATTTTTTTTTCCTTCATGAGAGAAGTAAGCTCAAATGAGGCATTTCATTATTATTACTTCAATAACACACACTCAGCAAAGCTTTCATGTATCTTGATTGTTGATAGCCATTGATGAAATAAGAAAAGACAAAGTTTGTAAGGCAGAGACCTGTACAGACCCAAGTCACTCCAGCTAAACAGCATGTCCATGTAAATTTAAGTCTCAGGCAGAAAAGACAGTGGGGAGGAGGGGAATCAACACCTATTAAATTTGGATGGGGACAGAAAGAGTGGCCTTTGCTGACTGACAGAAAAGGTTATGTGGCTGAACAATAATTTGAAGGCCTGAATTATTCATGTTCAATTCAAGGTAAAAGGGTTTAACCTGGTGATATCATAGTATTGTAATATTTCACTAGGGCAAAAAAGTGTTATTCCTGTCTTTTTTATTTTACTTCATTTTTATCTTATACATGAAATTAGAGAAATAATTGGGTATAACTGCTAATTTTTAGAGAAAAATATATGTGCATATATTAAGCTTCACGAACAATTTGTAATTTAAAATGAAAGAGCAAGCAACTTACAAAAGGTCCTGACAACTGAAATTCAGACTTCTCTTCCACCAACCCCTATTTCACCAGAAATGTCCTTCTGTGTAACTCTTAAACAGAGAGGGTAAAGGTTGGTATACTACTGGGACTCGAGCCTTTATTTGAAAATAAAAGTTAGGGTGTTTTCTTTCTCCTTTAATAAAAGTTATATTTCTTTTGCTGTCAAGAAATATAAACACAATACAATCCCAGTCAATTCTGCACTGGTGCTGTCTCACCTCAAGTCCTGTGAGCAGTTTTGGGCATCACAATATATAAGAGACATAAAGACATTACAGAGTGTCCAATGGAGGCCACAAGGAAGGTGAAGGGTCTGGAAGGGAAGTTGTGTGAGGAGTGGCTGAGATCCCTTGGTCTGTCAGCCTGGAGAAGAGGAGACTAAGGGGAGACCTCAGATGTCTTCAACATCCTCATGAGGGTAAGAGGAGGGGCAGGCTCTGATCTCTTTACCCTGGTGACCAGTGTCAGGACTTGAGAGAATGGCCTGAGGCTGAGTCAGGGGAGGTTTAGGTTGGATATCAGGAAAAGGGTTTTCACCTAGAGGGTAGTTGGGTGTGGAGGAATGGCTAGAGAGCAAAGGTCATATTCCCATGCAGCAGTTAGCTGGGAAAGAGTTAGACAATGGAGTACAGTTGGTGTGAGATGTTGCAAAGTTCAGGAAGGCCTTAGTGATAACTGTTAACTGAGAACAGGATGCTGTGATCAGAAGAATGTGAATTCAGCATAGATGAGCGATCACAGGAATGTGGAATTAGGTGGAGTTGACCTTAAATGAAATATCCAATAATGAGCTTTCTTTTGCACTATGTATGAGCCTAATTACTGATGCTATATAAGTGGTTTCAGAGTTACCAAAAAATGAGACTTGCTGATCATTCATATTGAGTGCTGCATTTTCTCCCGCCAAACTCGTCAGTTGGGCACTGAACAGGCTCCCCAGGGCAGTGGTGATAGCACCAAGCCTGTCTGAAATCAAGAAGTGTTTGGACAGTGCTGTCAGATATATGGGGTGCCTCTTGCGGATCGTCCTGTGCAGGGCCAGGATTTGGACTGGATGATTCTGATGGGTCCCTTCCAACTAATTGTATTCTGTAATTCTGTGTGGCCTACCATCTATCACAGCTTCTTGATTTGGCCTTCTAAAGTGTTCATTGATTGTGATGAAGTATTTGTGGACTATCCAAAATCATCACACAGCTAATTGCTACAGGAAGGATAAATCAAACAGCCTCCACCTAAAGATACAGATAAAAAACACTGCAGTTTAGAGTGCACTGCCCTGGTCAAGATGTACTTTTTTTTCCTTTTCTTTTTTTTTTTTTTTTTTTTTCCTATTAGCATCAAACAATTAGTTGATTAATTAATTTAGCTTGCCACAACATTCATTCACTCTTAATTCCAGGTAAAGACACTTGAGAGAATGAGCTTAATTGGAGATGCTGGCATGGAATGGTAGTCTTAGACAAAACCTGAAGATTTCTTACTGAATTTCCTTCCTCCTATTATAAAGCACATTAAACTCCATTTTCTCTTAGAAAATACAGTACCAGTTCTATTTGCCCTTTAGTATTCTGTGTTATTAATGTCACAGGAAGTGTTGGTACCTCTGAAGCAGGAGTCAATTTTTTGATGTCAGTTTCTTTATTTTGGATCCTTTTCTTTGAATTTTTGGTCTCATTGGGACTCCAAGGATATTTGTGGTGCCTCAAGGGATTGAGTTAAGGACGTATTTAAGGATACATAAGGATGGTCTGGGGCAGTGGCAATTTACAACAGCCATCAACCCTCATTTCCTTTCATCCATTTTATTAAGATAACTCTTTCATATGCCCACCTTTAATTTAGCCACATGGGTCACCAGCTTCCTGATTTTGCTTTCATGGGCTTGTAACTTGCAGATTTTTTAAACATGTCACTGCTATCCATCTCTACAGCTTTCCAAGAGTTCTCCTCCAGCTCCCCTCACATCAGGTGTAACTAAGGCAGATCTTTCCAGTGGTGGGAGGACTGCAGTTACTTTTCTGAAGTGCTTTACCCACCCAGTGATATCCCCTGTGGAGATTTCAGAGTAACCTGTAGTTATTAATAAGTGCTTACTCACTTCTTACAAGCAGGCTCTACAGGGACACACAGGAGTCCTGAGCTCTGCTCTGACTAGGGAGAGTTACCTGTCTCCTATCCTTCTTTGTTGATTTCAACACTATCCCTCTGTGTTTTCAGAGACAGTTCTTCAGGACACTGGGGTAAAAGATAAAAAAATTAAATATATCAGTTTGACCAGAAGTATTGCTTTTTAATGCGATGGATCTGACTTTTTTTTCACAGCTTTGAAATATCCAAGTGATTTGAGAGTGTGTATCGTGGTCAAATGAACACATTTTCAGTGTCATTTGCTGGATTTATTTATTGCAGAAAAAGACAGCTACATTAGAGAGATAATTCCTTTTATCACCCACAAAAGCAAGCAGAAAAACTAATACCAGCGTAATTTTCAAGATCATTTTTGGGTGTAAAAAGTAACTCAATTGTACTGAAATATTCATAACCAACAGGCATTTTTCATCATCTAAATGCTTTAAATTGAGTAGAAACTGGAACTCTGTTTGAGAAATCTGAGTCACTAAAACACTCTGGACATTATGTCTACAGATAAACTATTCAATATAAAAATAATATTCCTCTCTGAGCACGCTAAAGAGGAAAATACAACCTGAATGCAAAAAACCCAAAGCACAAGTGACTACTGCACAGGGAGGACTGCCCTAAGAAAGAATGTTTCTTTTCCAGTTTTCACTTGGGACTGAGCTTAAAAAAACCCAGAACTTACCTATTTGCTTCTGTCTTCATCCAAAGATGGTTCAAGAATTTTTAGTCTTTCATCATCTCCTTGGGGCATTTTATCTACTTCTGTGTCGTGTAATGCATCACTCACTAAATAATTAATTTACTCAAGTAGGCAGGATCTCTTAGGGTTTACAGAGTTTCTGCATGAGGAGAGATGACAGCTGATAGCTGGTGCTATCTAAGAAGGAAGCAGTGAGGAAGAAAAACCCAACTTGTTATGTTGCTTTCTTTGATTTATTTTTTTAATTGTCATCAGAATTCTTTCTTGCTTAACTTCTCCCCCTAGGAAGATCAGATATCATTCCTCTGGTGTTGTCTTAATAAGTAGGGCTGGAAAGTGGGGCCAGAAGGGGATTGAGAATCAAGTCTATCTCCCTTTATAATCAATTGCAGCACCATGGGAACAGGAAGAGGTAGTTACTAGCAAGAACTTTTTTCTTCCTTGTACTGACAACCAGAAAATTCACATTTTTCTCACAAGGCTTGCAGAGAACAACCAGCATTTCAACAAGTCTGGGGATGAATGAATGATACATGGCTGAAAGTATGGAGAACGCTGGTGAGTCTCCAGAGACTCTTTGGTGGATTCACTTCATAAAATTCTGTAAACACATACCAGCACACATATAAGTGTATGTAATCACATGATTTTTTCCTTCATCCATGAAACTTATGGGTGTGATTCGTTTTTAGTATCTATGGAAAGCACTATATCATCTACCTCCTAATTTATCTGTGAATGACACGGTCACTTCAGAGCTCTTCACCAGAAACATATGTCACCCTCATTCCCATATGTGGACTACTCATGTGTGTGTGTTTTTTCCTTCTGTTCAGTCTTAATTTAGTCCTAATGATTATCAAATAATTAAGTCCTCATATCTGTTTCCTTTTAGTTAAAAAAAAATTCTAATTTAAAATTAAGCATCCTCCATATGAAGCCTCAAAATTAATTTACCTTCGCTCTTTGAAATAACTCAGATTAAGTAGAAATTTCCAAATGGTCTCCCATTTTATCTTAATTCATAAGAAATCAGAGAAGATTTCCTGTGAAAAATTTCCAGAGTAGACCAGAGAACTAAGGGATATTGCTTTTCCTTAAGTTTCCTGTAGAAGAGCTGTTTTATGTGAAGACTCGGAGATGTTACGACTTACAAGTTTTGAGAGCCTTCCTTCATGTCATGGGGTGACTTTACCTTTAAGATAGCTTTGGGAGCTAAGGAAAGTTGAAGCTGCTGGTGGCTGATGGGAGTCTTTCCTCCTGACCAATTATCAGTCATTTCTAAGAACTGACAGCAGTTTTGACCATTAAAAAGTTAAGTCAACCTGTGAACACCTCCTTAAGATGTAAAGTCAGAGCTCTCTTGCTCTCGTTGTTTCCTGGCTGTGAAAGGTAACAGAGCTCCAGGCCTCCCGTTCCCTGCCCGGCCATGAGGCCCAGGCAGGGGCTGGGCTGGGCCCAGCGGCTCCCGGCCGGGAGATGGGGCCTGCGGGGCTTGCCCCGGGCTCTGGCCGGGCCAGGCCGGTCCCTGGCTCAGCTGCAGTTTTTGCTGTGACTGAATTCACCACAGACTGCCGAGTAAAGAAAGGAAAAAAAGCTCTGGGCCTGCGGTGGGCTGAGACAGCGACCACACTCTCCAGAGCAGCCATGAAGAATCTTCCATCGCAGACAGCTCCAGCCGCTGCTCCGGCAGAGATCACAGAACCATCTACAAAGCCTGGGCAAGATTTTAACTCTTTCATTACCCAGATGAGACTTGCAGATTAATCCTTTTATCCAGAGAGAGAAAAAGAGAGTAATCAACATGTAAAGAGACTTTATAAACTATCAGAGACAGTAATGAAAATAATTAAGCTTCAGAAAAGGTAGAGAATAAGGAGATGCTTTATAAGCTGAAATATTTTTCTGTTAAAGCTATGGAAATGGACAATAAGGTCTTGAAAAAACTCATGACAGAGTATATAGGGAGGAATAGAATGTTCAAAGTGTAGATTTTGAGTAAAAAGTAGAGTAATTGTGATACAGTGAAGTGCTGGAACAGAATGAAGCGAAAATTTGAAGCCTTGGGGGGCAATGAGAAAACTGTTTTCCAGTAGAGCTCACAAAGACAGATGAAGAAGACTTTTGCCTTTGAATAACTCCTCCTTAAAATGACATCCCTAGACTCATGGCCCATACACACCTCAGAGTGACATGAAGTGGGAGGAGTGAACTGATGACAAGAGTTCTGGGTAACTGGCATCAGAAAAATAGAAAGCTATAGCAAGAAATAGTTTTCTTGTGAGAAACTCCATAGATTAGAAGAAGGAGACTTCTGTTTCTCTACAAAAACTGATGATAAGACTAGCAAGAATTGGGACTGTTTTAAACACCAAAGTTCCAAAGTTTTTGTCTCTGTTGTCATGTGAACAAGGGAATGGTGGGTAGTAGGGGATAAAAAGGGTTTTCTGGAAGTTTATTCTGGTGTTCTTATTCTTGTAGTTTGTTAATAAACTTTCTTTATTCCTTTTTAAGTTTTAAGCCTGTTTTGCTCTTGCTCTAATCCATATCTCACAGCAAGAAACAAGTAATTTTTTAGTTACTGTTTTAAAACCATGACACTTCACCTTATAATATCTTGAATTTTGCAAGCAAGGTGCATGCACAGTTTCTGACATTTAACCTGAAACAGAATAAATATGGTTGGATTTTTAAAGGCAATTCTACAAGAGTTCAGCTCCCACTGGATATTTCCTCAGCCCTTTCCAAAACCATACGTTAACTTCAAAATAGAGATAATGTTTAGGGTGAAGCACTGCCTCTGTAGGTTGATTTCTGCAGTTTGATATATCTGAGCTGGCAGAGGACTCCGAGGCCAATGATCAGGGTTTTGAAGGGTGTGGCTTTCCCTTGGCTGTGCTGGTGAAGAGGAAGAACTTAATCAGGAGCAGAAGGATCTTGAGTTTCAACAGTTGGTTGTGTGACTGGTGTTGGCAACGGGGATTGTATTTTATGACCACAAGACTCCTGGAGGAATGAGGAATATCATGAAAAGAAAATTTAGTGGGAAAGAATCATCAGCAGGCTGGCTAACCTGGTAAGGAGAATTTTCAGCTTAGACACAGCAAGAGAATGAGATAATCCACAGTCAAATGCTGAAGGGGTGGACTGGCTTGCCAAGTAAATAGTGCAGGGTGATGTGGACAAGGGATGTCTAAATGAAAAACCTAGGCCTGAAAAGGATCCATCTCGAGTGTTTGCATGTAAGGAAATACCTGTGGGATAACATTATGGGGGAAATTACTCCTACCTTCTCTGGGAAATCAGTAGGACTGAGTGTGTCTCTGCAGGACTTCTATGCCGCTGCATGTGCATTGGGAATAAGCCAGAGAAACAGGAGATTCCTGCAGATGCAGGACTATGATCATTGCAGGTGTCTGCTACAGGCTGCCTAATCCTTGTGAGACCACTCTGAATTATGTTTGCAAACTCATGGTAAGTAGAAATGCTCCTGATGACTGGAAGAAAGAAAAGGTCACTCCAGTCTTTAAGAATGACAATGCAGAGAATTAGATGCAGACCAGCCTCCCTTTGGTCTGTGGGAAGATGATGGAGCAAATAATCCAGGTAACCATTTTCAGGCATATGAAGTACAAGGTAATTGGGAGCAGTCATTGTGGATTTACAAAAGGGAAATCATTCCTGACCAACTAGATAAGCTCCTGTGACAAAATGTGTATTTCAGTGGACTGGGTGAGAACCACAGACATTCTCTTTCTAAGATTTCACAAGACTCTTAACACTGACATCCTCATAAACAAACTAGTGCAGTGTGGGCTGCTGAAATGGATGCTGGCATGGATTGGGAACTGTGTGCTGGGATTGCAAGGCTGTGATCAGTGCCACAGAGTCCATCTGCAGGCCAGTCACTGGTGCTGCACTCCTAGGGCTGGGGCTGAGAACACTTTAACATCTTCATTAATGTTCTGGGTGGTGTGACAAACTACACCCTCAACAAGTGTGCAGACAATGCAAAACTGGAAGGAGCAGCTGATACACCAGAGTTGTGCTGTCATTTAAAAAGCCTTTGACCAGATGGAGAACTGGGCCCATGGGAATCTCCTCAAGTTCAACAAAAGGAAGAACTAAGTCCAGCATCTGGGGAAGAATCTCCTCCTAGGCTCTGGTGTTCTGTGCTAAGCTTAGAGCAGCACAAAGGTGATATAAGTATTTCCATTTTTGCTGTCTCTGCTCCATCTGTTCAGTGGATCAGTATGCCACAGTATTTTATTTTGCTGGGGGCCAGGTGCCTTTTACAGCAGAAATTCAGTTTCTAGTAAAATGGGGAACAGGAAAATTCCATGGAACTTGAAGAGGGCAATAACAAAAGGAATCATGGTGGGGAGAAAGGAGGATGATGACATAGTTTAGCTTGTTCCTAAATTGCATGGGATTATATATTCCAGGCCTCTGAACAGCTGAGCTGTGAGAGAAACATTTTTTGGGAGAGGTGATGAGAGTGTTAATCCAGTGATTGGATGCAAACAGATACAAAGCCATCTTTACCTCATTACTGAGGTGAATTGACTGGAAAATTCACTTAACTAATTTAGGAGGAAGTTAATAAGTTTGGTCAGGTGTTTTTTTTGGGTTTTGTTTTTTTTTTTTTTCCTTCAGTCAATGCAATTATAAAATCTTTGAATTTTACAAAGTGTTAATGCAGATTTCTAGTTTGTCATTTGGGAGTGGGTGCTATATTCAGCTGTAACTCGTGTTATATCTGGTGTGTCATTAGTAAACATTAGCAAATACATTTTAGAAGACAAAGTTATTTTCTTCATTCTGCAAGATAAGTGAATGTATTTAAATTTAGGAAATTATTTTCAACTGGTATAAACTTGCCACTTGCAACATCTTACTTTGCAAAAAAGAAAATGTCTGCTCAAAGGCAGACTCAGGCATAGCATGACAATAAAACTTCTGATATACACTCACATGAGGATTGAAGATGTCTAATTTAAGCTACCAGAATTCTTGCTACAGTTACTATATTTACCATAACCAATTCTAATTATCACACGTTTTGCTTAGAAGGTTGAAATATTCACTCTGAAGATGAGTATTCCCACTTAATATTATTCAGAGTAACAGCTACTCACACGAATAATGATTTCAGGTTTCGGTAGTTCTGAATTTCAAGATCCTCAGGGGCCTAATGCCATTAAATATGATATACCTTTGGTATTTTTTGTAGATAATCCCATTCAATACTATAGATCCCAGGAAAATCCCATGTCTAAACTGAAACCCAGCACTCAGCTAAACTGCCTATACCTCTGCTGCTTGCTATCTGAAGTGCTTGTAGGCGTGGCTCAGGGTGCTGTGGATGTCAGCAGAGAATGTGTAACTCAAATCTACATTTCAAATTTAGCCTCTGTGCTCATCAGTCTTTAAAACACACACATACTGAAATACTGAACATAATCTTGGATTTTAATGTTTTATATTCCTGCATTGAACCAAGTTTAAAGCCCAAGCAATTTTAATTATATATTCAAAGTAGAAATGAAAATAGCCAGGGCTTTTATAAGTCTCTAATTTGCAAAGTGGATGTCAAGACAGAGTGCTGTGATGAACAGTGAGCCATGATAACTGTTCTCATCACAGCTTTCATGCTGTGTTTCTGATGTGACAAGAACACCTATATGTTAGAGCTGGGGACCATGACCCAAGATCCTCTGTCTTACTGAACTTAAATCCTGTTCTGGAACAACCTCATCTGCACTGGATATCCACATCTGCAGTCATATTATATGTCATTTTGTTCTCATCTATACAGCAGGCTAACAAGGAGAGACAGACATTGATCCATTTATCTCTGAACAGAGGGATTATTATTACTCTTGAGCAGAAGTAGTAAGGAGGCACTAATGAAGCCAGACCTTATTATCCTGTCTCATTTTTTTTCAGTCATCTATCAGAGTTTGAACTTGCTGTTTTCCCTGTATGAGAGAGCACTAGCATGCCCTCTCTTCTCTTGCCATTTCACCTCTTGAAAAACATAAAGTATCTACTTCATCCCCTTCTGTGCCTGTCTTCCTACTCTATTCTAATTAGGCTGCACATAAAAATTTCCTACCTGAAGCAAGAGTAGACAATCAGAAATTGTGGTCACAATTTCTCAGAAGACAGACAGAAGAAAAGTATCAGAATGTGGACAGAAGAGAGATGTAGGGGAATTAAAAGGCTATGGAAAAAATTGTAGATTCTTGCACCATTTGCTCATGGCAGGTGGAAGCTATAAAGAAGGAGAGTCATTGCCAGTGAAATGGAGTTATTTGTGTTGCTTTCATGATTGAGATTATTATTGTTATTATTATTTTTGCCCTTTCCATGTTCTTTCTAATTTATGGTCATTAACTAAAATAGCAAAGGGGGGAAAAAAAGATATTGCTTGTTTCACAATTACTTTGGAATGTTGCTTTGATAATTAGTTCACAGAAGGTGTCATCCTGGTCGATACTCTCTTCTCTGCTGAAGACAGCATTACTGTCTGATTTATGTTTGGCTCATCCCCTTGTCCCCTCACGTTAATCGTCTGTTGTTGATAGCTATTTAACTAAATGTGTCTGGGGAAATAGGGTGAATAACAGTAATGGGCAAGACAAGGATTAGAAACATTGCCCATAAAGCAAAGTAGATTTTGCACATTCAAATGGAAGATGAGACAACTACTCCCTAGGAAGAAAAGCTTCTGTCCACCTGAACACCTATAGTTTCTCACAGTAGATCACATAAGAATAGATAGATAGATAGATAGATAGATAGATAGATAGATAGATAGATAGATAGATAGATAGATAGATAGAGATAGATGACAGATAAACAGATGTATGTATTTAAATGCTCATAGGATGCTCAGAGGCCAGGAGCACTTCTGCTCTGGAGATAGGCAGAGAGAGTTGGTGATTTTCAGCCTAGAGAAGAGAAGGCCTTGTGAAGACCACAGAGCCCCTTCCAGTGCCTAAAGGGGCTCCAAAAGAGATGGAGAGGGACATTTGACAAGGGCCTGGAGTGACAGGACAATGGGTAATGGCTTTGAACTACAGGAGGATAAGTTTAGATGACATATCAGGAAGAAATTATTCCCTGTGAGGGTGGTGAGGGCCTGGCAGTGGTTGCCCAGAGAAGTTCTGGCTGCCCCATCCCTCGCAATGTCCAAGGCCAGGCTGGACAGGGCTTGGAGCCACCTAGGATAGTGGAAGGTGTCCCTGCCCATGGCAGGGGGCTGGAACTGGATGAGCTTTAAGGTCCCTTCCAACCCAATCATTCTGGAATCCTATATATAAATCTATACACACATGTATAATTATATCTATATATATATTTTTAATATATATACAAAATACATGTGTACTCGTGTCATTGCATGCATACATATATGAACTTTAAGCATTATTAAATTATCATTGGTGTATAATTTATGGATTGTCAGAAAATGATACAAAACATAAAACCTGAGGTAAAGAAACTGTTGCATTTTCTTTAAGGAAGGCTGACTGTTAATTCAATAGAACTGTGACATCAGAAGTTTCCTTTGTGATCATTTTACTGCCATCTATTAATTTTTCTTTCCTCTTAAAGTTTGCTGTGCCATCTTGTCTGTATGTTCCATCATAGACTTCTGGTACTCAGACAGAGTGCAGTCCTAGACCAATGATTTAATTTTTTAATTAAATAATTCATCATTGGAAAACAAAGTTCTATGGGTTTTTTGGGTTTTTTTTTTTTTGGTTGGTTGGTTTTTGCTTTTTTTGTTTGTTTGTTTGGTTTTTTGTTTGTTTGTTTGGGTTATTCCCATTTGTTTTGGTTTGCATTTTTTTTTCTGAATTTTTTTGTCATTTGGTTGCTTGGGTTGGTTTTGGGTTCTTCAGTACAAAATGTCTAGTCTTATTTTTTATTCCTTCTAGTTTTTGTTTTGTTTGTTTTTGGTTTTGGTTTTTTCCCCAAGAGAATAGCAGGTTTTGTTTTTGTTTAAGTTAATATTTAGGGGTTTTGCTGAAAAAAAAATAAATCTGAGAAATCACATCATAGAAATGTAGGCCAGGAAAAGATTTGGAGATATTTAGAACAATTTTCACTATGGTAAGGTTTAATATACTTTGTTGCCCCTAAGAAATACTTGATTCAGAAATGTTACATACAGGTAAAGCCCAGGAGCCTCACGACCCTAAGACTCTACATATGGTACAACCTTCAGCCAAGTGATAAAAGGCTCTGAGGAGTTCTGTCAAACACAGCAGCCTCATTACTTTAAAAAGAGAAAGATTTTATGTCAATTTTTAATGTTGGAAGAGAAAAAAAGCATGAAGTCCCCAAGTACACATGGCACCATGGCCATATGATAAAAACAAAATATTGTCTTGTTAGGTGAATATATTAGTTCCTTTTTTTCCAATAAAAATCAGGATTTTCCCTGACAAATGAATTTTCTGACTACTTTGAATCACAGTACAATAAATTCTAGAATGACTCACATATACTTTAACACTTGTAATGAATAAATAGCTATGGGAAACAAAAAAAAAAACCCAAACCTTGTTTTTCCTGTTTTTCACTTAATTCCTTTTCCTTACAGGAATGTTGTATTCTGGAAAGCTGTTCAACGCAACAGAATTCATGGAGGCTCTTTCGTCTCTCTACATTAATTTTAATTTTAAAGCAGATTGTTTCTGGTTTTTAATCTTGCCTTCTGTTCTATATATCAATTTGAAATATGCCTTCAGGGCAACTTTAGCTCATAATGGGTAAACACTCAGCATATTTAGGATCTCAACCTCATTGGATATTGGGCCAAAATTATATGCGGCCCTTCAAAACTCATCTCCAAACATTAAGATCTGCAAAGTTAGCTGGACACAGCCAGAAAATTTACTGCAAAATCTTTAGTAACAGCATAAATAGCACAGAGCAGACCCTTTCATCACTATTTATTTCCAGTTTCAGTAATATCAAAGCCAAAAAATGCAAGAACTGAAATTAATTTAATCAGCTGCTGTTCTTATTTGAGCTGAATCAATATTCAAATTTGTGTATCTGCATTTGAAAGCACCTGCCCTTTGACTTTTTAGCAGAAGTTTATTCAGTCATGCAGTGCCTTTGATAACCCCATCTTTTCTTCTTACTGGCTTTCAGTTCCTCTAGAAAAGATTCAGGTTTACCTCTGGCCTTGTTTATTCTCATTTGCCATGGGTAATGATGGAGACAGATGGATGTTTGTCAGAGCTGCATTTTGTAGTCCCCATGGTTGATAAAATGTTCCTGGTCAAAGGCCATGACATTTAAGAATCCTCCATAAGACCTCTGATATTTAGTCAGTGTACTAAATAGGGGAGATGTTGAGAACTTCACATCTAAATTCACTGATATTTTAGCAGGGGGAAAACTATAAAGAAAGAGAAATTTCACCAGTGAAATTAATATTTTAATGAGAAAAATCCATTATAGACTTAGAAGCATGCTCTGTTCAAATTTTAAGCACACCTTTCAAGGCCATGTTCCAGTCTGAAGCACTGTGAGGGATGAGAATGACAAATTGAAATTCAGTTACAAAGGACTCAACTTTTTCTTCCCCCCCCCCACCCCACACCCAGTTTCTGAGTGAAAGTAGGTTTTAAACATTAAGGGAGACAATTTTTACATGATGGTTCCCCACAAAAAATATTTGAGTTCTTTACATATATGTAACTATTCACTACCATGCAGGTGTGCAAAGCACCTGCTCTTCGCACACACTGATACACATATTATTTACCATGAGGAGTTTTGGCCAACAATGCGTATCCATCCATCCATCCATCCATCCATCCATCCATCCATCATCCATCCATCCATCCATCCATCCATGCATCCATCCATCCATCCATCCATCCATCCATCCATCCATCCATCCATCCATCATCCATCCATCCATCCATGCATCCATCCATCCCTGGCCATAAGACAAAGTTACATTCCACATCAGGGCAGGAATTTTGCCCTTCATCCCGCATAAAAATATATGCATTCCCTGAAATTTACATTAAAGTCTCTAGAACAGAATACAGATATAGAATTATAGAACTGTTTCAACTGGTCATGGTCTACAAAATTTTTAATCACAGACTTCTTCAGTAAAAATTACTGATGATGTATCTCCAGCATGTATAAAATAATTTATTTATAAATTATGGACTTGTACTGCTGAAGTTCTCAAATTCTCTTGCTGTGCACAAATGGTTTGTCTTGCTCTTTTTTAGAGACCCCTGTAATAGAGAGCATGTTTCTTTTCTATTCTATTTTCTATCAGTTTCTCTCTTTTCTGAAAGAGAGAAAGGGATCAGAAGGGTGTTAGAGGCAGAACTGACGCATTTAAGGATTTTCATAACATTTTCTGTTTAATTTTTAAAAGCACAAATATTGCAGCCAGAGAAAGCTGGGTTCTCTTCTCTATGACATCAGGCTACAGGGATACTTAACTGGTAAAACTCATAGTTTTTATTCAACTAACTGATTCCAATAAAGAAGGATTGAAACCAATTTCATGCAGGCTTTTTGGGACAAGCCTATTATGTGACAAAATAGTACAGAAAATAATTTGGTTTGCTCTAAGCTTTGGATGTACAACAGAATCTGTTTATTGTGACAGTCTTATTTCTAACTTATTCTAAGTACCAATGGTGAAAAATTCTGAAGCTTTTTCATTTCAATTTACTGCACTTTGCTCAAAACATAAATATTCAAGTACTTGAGAGATTTCCAACTGTCTTATAAATGAAAAGCAATATAAAATTATATATTTTTAAGTATATTTATGTGGAAATGTAATAAAATGCAGTTCTTGTGGATGAGACATTTAGATTAAACATTTCCTAAAAGAGCTGAAAAACATTTTTGTGGTGGTGGTTGGCTGGTTTTGGGGTTTTTTTGGAGAAAAGTAAGGTATATTTTAAGGTATATTTTTCATTAAAAATTAAAGACTTGGGAATTAATTGAAGTATCATTACAAAGACACAAACTAACAAAAACACAAAAGAAAAGAAACCAAAACAACAAACAAAAGCAAATAACCCAATTCTGTCATCTGCAGGTTTAAGTACGTTGTCGTAATTACCAAAAACATGGCAAAGTGCAGCTGAGGAAAACACAGAACACGTTAAAATGTATGGAATATATTTTTCTTGATCCATTAAAGATAATTCAGACACCTGTCATGCCATGTAAGCTCATCACAGACTAGAAGTGGAAGACAGGCAAAAAGCTTATTCCAGTCTGTGTTGACTTGGAGCTTCCTCTATTCTTCAACTCATCTCCATCCAGTCATGTCTAACAGTTACAGCCATAAAATTGCAGAATACAGAGGTCTTCTTGGTGTTCCAAGACAAATAAATTAATGAATGAGCATCTTATTTCATCTTCGGTGTCTGGCACATCAGAAGTGTTTCCTCCATGTAAAAGCTCATGTGCTAAGTACCTCTTGGAATATACCTTGGAAGGAGAAGCAGGTCTCTTCACTTATTTGTAGGAACAACTCCTGTTGACATTTTTTATCACTAAAAACACTTTGTTTGTTCATAATATTGTAAGGACAAAGCGTGGGTGTTGCTTTTGGGACTTTTAATGACTTCTGTTACTGTACACAGGGTGCGTGAGACATCATTTATTATCAAATAATTTTAAAACATTAATTTGCTTTCATATATATATTTTCCTATATTTTGCTTTTGGGAATATATGTATTTAACCTATGAATAAATCAAAAGAATACTTGATGTTTCACTTGTAGAAAAGCATTTTCCTTCAATTCTTGTTGACTTGGCCAGTCAATGAGAAGCTGGGAAATGATAATCCAGTTTGTGTTTGCTGCTTGCATTATGGATCCTTTTGATCTGTCAGAAAAGTTCAGAAGATTTTTTTTTTCTCTTCTATATATCCTACAGAAGATTTGTTGTGAATAAGAATGAACCTCTGCTTTGCTGGTGAGTACAAAAGCATGACCTATAAGAATCTTTATCTCTCTCCTTTCACTTTATTGACAAACATTGGGGCATCCCATCTGCTGTGAAACAGGCATTTGCATAAATCAGAAGGCAGAGAATAATGCTTTCCTTTTTTGCTATTCCTACAAATAAAAGCCCTACAAATAAGCTCCAAACCCTGCTATGATCTGGAGAGAAGATCAAAGAACAGAAAGATACAGGGCTCAAAATTAAGGTATCCTGGGTCATTTGTAGTCCTGGGCAATAGTTGTCTGTTTATTTCTTTATTTGTTTGGGATTTTTTTGTAGGATGGAATTTTATTTGCTGAATTTGAAATAGGAACTTAAATTCAAACTAGAAAATTATTGAATTGAGGAATATAGTTTTCATTACTATAATGCTTTAGTGTTCTCCTGCATAAGTCTTTATATAATTGAACATAATCTACAAATCCTTTCTGAAAATTGCTACATACTTTAATGAGAGCAAAAATAATGTTTTACTGTGGAAGTACAACACTTTCATAATAAAAACAAACAAAAAATCCTTTTAAGGTCTACAGAATTTAGTAGCAAATTCAGCCTTTCTGTATTCAATTGATCTTTTTATCTCTTTTATAACATTCTTCATATAGTTACAAAATTAATATAATTCTTCTTTACTTTATTGAAACATTATTTTATTACAAGTAAAAATATACTGTAAACTACACACAAAACTATCTGAGAGAATATTTCTGCTTAGAAAAAACAGGTAGCACGTGGAAAGGATTGTAGTCAGATAGTGAACTATAACATTATTGAATTAAGTGAAAAAATCTACAACAAGAGCTTATTACTTTTATTACACTCTGTGGCTTCATAATTTTATATACAATTTTAGTTCCATATTCTCATTTACATTAAAGTTCCTAGAGGTATTTTGTAGTGTTATAGCAAAGGTTTTTGGTGTACCACAAAATTCACGGAAGTATGCTTAATCTGCAATGCAGATTATAAATATTTCAGGATATCTTTCAACAGGACTCAATGGATTTCACACTCAAAAAACTACCTGCAATATTTTTATATGAAGGAGAGAATGAATTTTTTTTGCTGCTAACATCTCACAAAACAGAGGTGAGTATGGTGCTTATACAGAAAAGACATTAAAGAATTTGCCCCATTTTAATGGTTAACCGCCCAAAAATAAGGTGTGAGAATAATCTCCGGAATTCAGATGCCTGTGTGTAAACTAGATGCTTAATTTCCCATAATATTTATTTTATTTTACTTATTAACAGTAGAAAATTATTTTCTTCACAAGCCCTGATGAATTCTCCTGACCACATCCTGGGTTCAATGTTGAACACAATTGGTGGAGAGAAGGATGTCTGACCTCCAATTGCTGATTTGAAAGTGCAAGCCACCATTAGGTTCTGTGCAGTGCCTGTCAGCTTCAGGCATGTCTCTTAGATATTTACATGTATCTATTAAAAAATGTGACAAAAGAAATGAGCAAAATTGTAATTGTTAAGGAAAAAAAAACCATATTTTAATCCCTTGTTTGATGAAAGGATGCATTGTTTTATTTTCCCAGATATTTAACAACTACAGCAATGTATATCCACACAACATCCAGCAGTCAGGCCCATACACCTGCACATAGCCCAGGAAAATAATTCAGATTCAGAGAGAGAGATGGCCATGAATGCTAGCAATGTTAACAGGGACAGTGGGTTGCACTGCTGTTTTCCTCAAGGACAGATTATCATAGTCTTATCTCACATCTATCTGTGAAAATTCTTCTCTTCATAAGAAAACCCAGAAATATGTAACACAGAAAAGCAGAGACAGAAAATGTTTGAAAAAAATAGTGTTAATAGTCTGGCCTCAACATAGTAACACAGGATAGTAGGACCAGATACTACTACTGCTGGGATTACCCATTACTGGAGACTTTGATAAGAGAGACACTTGTCTGATCCAGTTATCCAGAAACTAAACTTTTAGTAAGACAAAAATAACACTCAGGATGCTGCACACAAGACAAAGGATGGACTGGGAAGGACCAGGTCCCAGGGTGAGGCGTGGTTATTTACACAACAAGAAACAGGGAGGAGCTAAGATAGGGTCAGAGGGAGGATCCAATGGGAACAGACAATTAAGAATATTATAATAACTGCAGCAAAAAGTAACCAATAGGAACATGAAGACCAAGGAACATTCCGATAATTAGTAACATAGAACCAATGGGGGTGTTTTGGGGGTGGGTTTAAAGTTTCCTCATAGTAAACAGTTTCCCATGGCCTTGGGTTGAGCTCTTCCTCTCCTATTTAGTTGAATCAACCTAAACCAAATAGCTACAAAATTTAAAAAACAAACAAAAACCCCAAGCCCCAATCCCCCCAAACCAGAGAAAGATAAACACACAAAAAATGAACACATAATTATCCCTGCTCCTCTCAGAAGAACAAACAAACAGACAAAAATAAAGGAAAATCAATTACTCCCATCTTAAGAAAAACACCAGAGGAAATCTTAGGAAAGAAAACTATTCCTGGACTACACCAAATATTGAAAGGGAAGGAAGGAAGGGATAACACCTGTCTATCTGTGACCATTTAGACTATGAGATGCTGAGGTTTGCTCCTGCCTATTAAGAAATTCCAAACCTTTGTGCCATTGTTTGTCCTGGGAACGGTCTTTAGCCACATGTAATGAGAACTGAATTTCCTCACTTGTCTCAGTTTCAGACCTGCAGTTTCATAAAGCAACTGAATCCCCAACAAAACCCAGGGAATACTGCAGACTTTTCCAACATGAGACATGTAATTTTTCTTTCTGCTGCACTGCTGATCAGCTGAAAAAGCCATGATAGGGCACTCTGTCTAAAAGTGCCTATTTACTCTCAGTAATTAACCTCTAATTCAGAGGCTGGACAGATAAAGATAATCAAAGTATAAAACACCTGGTGTAATTGGAGCTTAAAAATGTCTTCTAACACCTGTATATTTTGCAGTATATGCATTTTCTTTCATCTCCATGCCACAAATCCTTGCTCAAAGGGGTAATTTGTCTGTATGAAAAGCTGTGGTTAAATCCTTTTTTCTTTTCTTTTTTTTCCCCCCCAACCTCTCTCAGCTTGTATCTGTACACAGCATCTTCATGGAACAAGTGTTTATACTTATTTTCCAATAGAGATATGACTTGTAATTCTAGATGATGAAATGGGATTTTCTAGAATTCTAGAAAATAGGATTTTGTCCTCTAATTACACTTTGTATCTTTCCATGAAAAGAAAAGTAAAGAAAACACCTGAAGTCTTCAGGTGATTTAAAAAAAAAAAACCTGAAGTCCCTATGCAAATCAGTGGGACACAGGGAATGATGCTTGCCAAACATTTAGAAGGTTCCCACTCAGAGAAACTAATCCATTGTCTTTTATTGTGGAAAATGCTCAGATCAACCTGCAGAGCAATAATTCTAATTTTTGCATCAGGTTCCCTGGCTCTAATTCACAGTTTGCTGACAAGCACCTTTTGATGACAACCATGGGACAAGTGTAGCTGGCAAGAAGTGTGTTTCTATTAGTGAAAAACATCGGCTTTATGCAGAGATCCTTTCAGTGAGGGGCTGGACACAGTCAGAAGGTGCTGTGCTATTGGCACCCAGTAAATGAAAATCAAGGTGACAGTTGTGACATGTGAGAAGAAAAGAGGTGAGTCCCAGAAAACACGTGTAAAATGGTGGGGTGCCAAGCTCTCCAAGAAAGTGAAATCAGAATTAAAAGTATGAATATCTTTGGGGGTCTATGCCCAACCTGCCAGTCACAGTTGTCTGGCAGCAGACTGACAGCTCAGGTCCTTGTCTGTGGGTTCTTTGTAGAACAAAACAGGTCTTACATCTTTCATAATTTCATAGAGAGGGGAATTTGTACCACAGTATTGGAAGATAATTTCTGGATCACAGATCCTATGAAACCAGGCAAACAGTGTTTATTCCAAAAGAGCCAACAGAATATTAATGCTTTCTCCTCCATCATGAATTGAAAAGTCACAAAATTGTCTCCATAACCCAAATCAAGAAAAGTCTCACTCTTATTTTCCACTGATTAATTTAATGTTAGGTGCAATTTGGCTCCTTTAATATCCCATTTTGAAGTATTCAGAAGTGGAGCTCTTTGGAAAACTTGGCAGTGGTCTACATCTCTTAACAAGTACTTCTGGCTGACTTATCAGTTTGAAAATATATTGTAATCTGCATAAAAATGGAGTCTGCTAACTGATTTGGAATATCAGGTATCTGACTGTAATTCCTTTTGGTACCCTCATCTAAACAGCACATCAATCATGATGACCTCTTTTGATAATAATGTTACTGTAATACCTAATTTCATATTAATTCCATTATAATTTAGTGGGCATTCATTCCAACAGTAATTCCTATGGAATTGCATCTGACATCCCCATGAATAGCAAAATAACTCAACATGATAAATGTTATTACACTGAATACCAAAGGAGGAGATAATGATTTGCCATTTATAATAAAATGTTGCCTGCAAAATATTAGTGGACATTACTGCCTAGCACTAAGGATGTTCCTGTGTAAATCTGTTCACATCCAACCACATCCCAAATGTTTCCCCTGTGTGCCAACATGAGCTTGAGGAGAGTTGCTCAGACAACTTTTCTCCAGACTCAAGATACCTGTGATTTATCACCCTCCACCAAACCCATTCTATAAGGGATCTCACACTGAATTCCACAAGCCAAACCTCGACAGCCTGTCAATAGAAAAAGCTTGAAAGAGCACAGAGACAGTTTCCAGCAGTGGTTGTGCCAAGATGCTTCCTGATATCCTCATTTCTCATTAGTATTAAATTAGTCTCTCCATGCAATAGTAAGAGGCACTTGGCTCTTTGGCAGCTCTGCCTGTTGGATGAGGCACAGATATGAACTATCATTCTTGTTCAGTATGCACATATGCATAAAAACGTATATATTTTAATATATTTATATATATCAAAAATATTTTAATATGTAAATGTATATCTGTGCCTAGTGCCTATATATATCTCAGTTGACATATATATAGCTTACAGAGGCAGAGTGGATGGAAAGGTGGTTGCCAGCACAATCTTGCAGAACAAATGAGGTATAATTTGTTCTCAGCTTTTAGACACACCATCATTCTTGAGGAAATAAGCCTGGCTAAACCAGAGTACAGGTATCCCTCACTTGTCTGGATAATAGCTGCAGGCCATTGGGGGCCACTTCCAGGGTTCATGACATCGTAAGAGTGAGATTAAAGAGAAACTGGTGCCTCAGGCTTTGAAAAGCTTCATGCCTTCTGTTTCTCCAATGGCTTCTTGTGAGACTCACTGCAGCCTGGGAAGGCAGCTGTTTACAGTCTTATAAAGAGAAAAACAGCAGAAAACTCAGTATGTGGTCTGTTGCCAGCATTTATGCAATTAATAACTGGTATATGTATGATTTGGGAGGTATATGAAGAACACAATGTTGTGCATTTCTGTTGAAGAAGTACCAATTAAGCCTAAGGTTCAGATGAATTCTTTTTTGCCATTTTTACCATGGCCCCCATCAGGAATGCTGTAGCAAATCCAAGTATTTGGGAGGCATTTCCTCAGCACAGCATTCAGTCTGGGCACCCCATCAGTAGCAGGATTTGTAAGCCTAAATCTCCCACATATCCTACAATCAGCAGTGTGGGCTCAGTATCAAGTCCATGAAGCCAGCAATGGCTAAAGGGGAGGAGATAGGAAGCAATTATATTTTACTATTTTATGTTAACCACACAAATCTGTTTCCAGATATTCTGTATATTTAGTTAATGAAGAGGTTCATATTTGCACAGCCCTACCTAAACTGCAACTTGATCTTTCTTTTTGCTGCAATTTCTTTGTAGCTGAATAGAAATAAACTCAACAATAGATGGTCCCTTCCCATTTAAATGCTGCACAAGTCCACTTTCATGAACATTCTGTGTGCATTGATACTCTCATTGAGAGTGAACATACTAAGAAAATAGAAAAAAAAAACCCAAAAACAAACAAACCAACAAAACACAACAAAAAGAACCCTGAATTTTCCCCCTTCCTTCAGACAGCCATAGCCTTAATTTGTCCCTCTAAGTGGGAATTCCCTTCTCCAACCAGTAATCATTGTGTGATGCACCTTAAGGGACAGCCTATTCATGAAGACACCAATGTCATCCTGAGGTATTTAACTCACTTTTAAAAACTGGCAAAGGGACCAGGTCCTTGGAGTAACCCCAAGAAGGAGCCTGCAGAGATCGGAGTAGGTGTATCAATGCAGATTTGAAGGCATTCAAGCCTTAAACAGCCTGTGCTTGAGAGCCAAGAGCATGGAAAAGGGAAAGGTGTGGGCCAGGAATGCTGCCAGAGCCAAGACTTACCAAGCTCATAGGCTCTGTCAGCAGATATAAATAAGAACAATGTGTACAAACTTGTGTTAAGCTTTTGTGCCCCACTGACATAGCATACAGTCTCCACCTCAGACTCCTGAATTCTCAGGTGTTTTTCCAAAAGCAAAAGAGTCAGATTCTTCCATTCACTTCAGACCTTCTTTCAGTCTAACCGATATTAAACAGGGCCTTAAAAGGAAAATATCTCAGATGTTGGTTAATAGTTGCTGTAATGGCACATAATATTCCACTGCCAAGCAAGTACCAGCACCAAATATGGACAGATTGGCATATACTTGATTGTTTAACAGTACTCTAATGACACAACCCTAAACAAAATTCTGAAGCTCCTTATCAGATGGATTCAGGATAAGGATGGATATCCTTATTCAGCACAACACTAAGTGCTGCTTAGAGTCAACACCAAAAGTCTTTCAACCAGTAAAGGGAGCTTACAAATTTATTTTGAAGTATATAGCTGAATATTCCACCTCAAAATCATAACTATTTTTTTTTTATCTGTAGGAAAACTGAATCCTTTCTGTTTTCTGTTATTCAGCTGTTTTTTTTCTGTTGTCTGCAAACAGAAAATTAAAAAAAGTAATTTAAAATTTAATTTTTTAATTAATTTAAAATATTTTAATATTTTTATTAATGAAGATATTAATGTACACAGAGAAAATTATTTGTCTCAGAGGTACTCTTTATGATTTTTATCAATGTAAATAGAACCAATATGTGTTCAGTAATAAAGTGTGGCTCATAATAATGCCAATCAGTATGCAGAAAGGGGCTGAAAGAGCCAGAGAAGGGCTGAAAGTTGCAAAATCCAATCTGCAAGCACACTCTGGCACTGAACTGACATGCCTTTTCTTTCTGAGTAGCCCACGGCTGGGTTTTGTGCTTGTGTGCACCATTTGACTTGCACATGAACCTAAGAAGTGAATGTGAACTGTTAATAATGCTTACGCTGTGTTCAAGATTCTTTTTAGCTCTTTCTCACAGTGGTGGTCTGCACTTCTTGCGTAGAATTAAGCACTGTTGGCTGTAAATTAGCAAGCTAGCACACAATTCAGCTGTAAAGCATGCAGGAGAATGAATATAGATCAGTCAAGTCAGCTATTTACAGAGTTTTTGCCTTAGAGATATGTTTTACTGTCTGTGCTGTGGAGATACAGAGTACAAATTATTTTTATTCTTGACAGCCTAAAAGTACGGTAGACTGCAATTATAGCAACATTTCAGAGAAGTCCAAACTCTGGTCTCCTACACATACACACTGAATGAAACTTTTCCTAACTCACTAAAATTCTTTCTTTTGTTCTGGGTATAAAGGAAAAGTGAATGCCTTGTTGATAAAACCTGGCAAGGTCAATTATTAAAAGAGTACAGGAAATTATGAACATTACTGCAACACTGGAAACTGAGTCATAGCTTCAGATGATGATCACATAATTTAATTATTATTTTTAAATCAACACAGTAGCTGCCCACAACAGGTTTTTACCCTTCCTGGCAGTTAATAGACACAAACTAAGAAACAAAAAAGAAAACAGACAGAACAGTAGTAGTCAGTTTTTCACTGTGTGCATATAGGTATGTTGTGAAATAAAAGGTGCGTTAAAATACTGAATGTAGGACATCCTGATGCTGTACCAATGTGTGCCTATTCAAGACCCTGGCAAATGTCCTATGATTTCCAACAGGCTGATAGGTACACTGTGAATTCCATTTCCCTAATTTGAAAATCAGAGAATTATATGCAATGTGACTTGGGTGGTACAGTTATTTTATTTAGTTGGGTTTTACTACTACTATTATTATTATTATTATTATTATTATTATTATTATTATTATTATTATTATTATTATTACTACTACTACTACTACTACTACTACTATTGCTGCCTCCAAAGCAATGTAGCCACAAGGCTGGGGGAGGTAGTTCTGCCTGTTTGGGCAAGGTGAGACCCAACCTACAGTGCTGCCTGGGATGCCCAGACCTTGGACCTTTTGGAGGGAATCCAGAGGAGGCCACCAAGATGGTCAGAGGGATGAAGCACCTCTGCTAGAGGAAAAGGCTGGGAGAATTGGGATTCAGCTTGGAAAAGACAGGGCTTTGAGGTGACTTAATTGCAGCCTTACAGTACCTGAAAGTAATCTATATAAAAGATGCGGAGAGACTATTTACAGGGCCTGGAGTGACAGGACAAGGAAGAATGGGTCTAAAGGGAAAGAGAGTAGCTTTAGACTAGATATTTTAGAAAAATTCTTCAATGTGAAAGTGGTGAGGCCCTGACACAAGTTGCCCAGAGAAGCTGTGGCTGCCCCACTGCTGGAAGTGTCCAAAGCCAGGTTGGACTGGGGTTTGGAGAAACCTGTTCAAGTGGAAGGTGTCCTCGCCAGGGCAGGGGGTGGAACTGGATGAACTTTAAGGGCCCTTCCAACCAAGGCTGTTCTGTGATTCTTTAAATCTATGATTTTAAAGTGTGATTATTCTGTGTCTTATTCTTTTCAACAGCTACTATGCATCAGTTGTAAAGATGCAGAAAAAGTAACTATGGAAAGATCTATTACCAAACTATAACATTTCGTTTTAATTTTTCTTGTAGCTATAAGCTCGGGATGAGACTTTGGTCTGATCCACTCCTGTAAAGTCATTTTAGTACCATTTGCTCACTCTGCAAAAAACAAAATTTAATGGAAATATTTTATAACATGGTTGGATGGTTATAAAATTTATTCTCAAATGTCTTCTAGATTGGGGGGGGAGTTCATTTTCTTATATGAATTTTGATTTTTTTACCATTAATAGAGAAACACTGTTTTCCCCAGCGTGAGTACTTCTCAGACTTCAAAGAAGTCTTTGGCTAGATAGCAACTGTCAAGATGCATGGAAAACAGAAAACAGACACTAAAGAGATGCTGAGAAATAAATAACGTGAAAAGTAAGCAATGTAACACTATATAGCTCCTTCACTTATTCTACGTGAATCATTCATTTTAGCTGTTTTTGCTCCCTGCATTTTGGATTTTGCATTTGTTTGTTTGTTTGCTTTTTTCAAATGCTTGTTAAATTCTGAATATTTTGCCTAAGTATGGCAGCAGAACAAGCTGTGTCACACAGCTGAGATGAATGTGGTATGATTTGCTTCCCATAAATTAAATTCTTTCTTGGTTAATCTGTTAGAACAGGTTTGGGGTGAAGAAAACCAATACTGTCTGAAACCTCCCAATTTCAATGCCAAGTGATACACCTCATGCCCACCACTAAAAAGTCCCCTGCAAAAGGAAATTGCAAACAGGCACTTCAGAGACAAAAAAAAAAAAAAAAAAAAAAGAAAAAAGAAAAAAAAAGAGAGAAACAGAAAGCAAGAAGAAAGTAATGAAAAATCTCATTAATCAAATTGCTGAGCTTAACTCATAAAGGTGCTGCAAAATCAGTTATCCTAAAAAGTTTGAACCATCAGCTAAACCGATAAAGAGTAAAATCCCCCAATATATAGAAATGTAACATTAGCTCTGTGAAGGCCATGACTTAGGGGCCCAGTGCCCACAAATGCAAATTCCACTGCTCTGGAATAGGCCCCCAGAGCCTCCCTTTACAAAGTGGGACAAAGCTCCCACAAACCTTTGTCAGATACAAAATCGGGTGATTTGATCCAGGAATGTTTGCCCACTGAGATCCCCTGCAGTGGGATGGGATCAGTTCCCTTGGAGCTCCAAGGCTACCAGCAGGACTTCTTGGAGCCGAGGTACAAGCATACCCATGTCTCCACATAAGAAGTTCCCACAGACCTTCCCATTTATTAATGATAATATCTCATACCATTAGCTTGAGTTTAGGCAACTGGGTATCACTAGATGATTGCAATGATAAAGTGATTTAAAATTACTAGATTCTGAGAATTTTCTAATAATGTAGAATGGTTCAGGGTATATATAACTTTAGCCACTCTGCTCTGTGGAGTCTCACCACACACTCCCCCCTTTCTGTTTATCAAGTATACCTTTTAAAGTGCCAAGTGTACATTCCACTATGGCCTGTCCTGTTGTTGAGTGGAGAATAGCAGTGTGTTGTAACACACCCCACCAGAGCTATAGGAATTGTCTTGTATTTCATGAAATGTATGGAGGGCCATTGTCTGTTTTGATGGTATGGAGGATACCCAAAGCAGCAAAGGCTGATTGTCAATTTTGATGGTATCCCAGCTCCTTTCTCCTGTGTGTACTGGAAGCCCATATAGCTGATGGGAAGGTATCAATTGAGACATGCATGTATTTCAGACATCCAAAATCAGGGATGAATGTGACATCTGTTTGCCAGATTAGTAAAGCTCTCAAAACAAGATGATTAACTCCCATCTGCAGTGGTGCAGTGTGGCCTTGGCAGGCAGCACAGGTGTTAACTGTATTATGAGCTTCTGTGTTTGACAGTCCAAAAAGAACTTGTGCAATCCAGATTCTGGAGCATTACATTTTATTGAAACATAGCAAAAAAGCAGGGTCAGGTTCCTGGGGATAAAAGCAGCAGCTACAGATTACTTCTACATTTACTTTTGAGAAATACACTAACTACAGAGTAGCTACTTAACTACTAACTACTCTTAATCTACAAAGTGGTCCCCAAAAGGTCGTGTGAGCAAGCTGTGCATGAGGATTCTCTCCAGGGCTACCAGCAGGATTCCTTGGAGCCCAGGTTGCAGCCCACTGCACTCACACAGGGCATCACTGATGCCAACAGAGGTTGGGTGTTTCAACCCTTTGGAAATCTGGCAGCAGGGTGATCTCTTTGGGAAGCCACTTGTTGCCTAAGACAAAGTGCTCAAGTGTTGTAAACAAGGCTGGACATTTTGGGTTAAACAAAAGTCAGCTCGTTTATTAAAAAGAAAAACACCAATGAAGGCAGAGGTCCAGGATAAGCCGAAGCCCCACTTGACAAATTGGACAAAACAACAGCAGTACTGTACACTGAGGACTCTTTGGACTCTGAGTTGTGCCAGAGGACTTGGGGTGTAGTCCCAGTGCAACCTTTATAACCCCCCTTTTTCCGTGATAGGTCCATTTATGATCCTCTCCCCAGGAGAGCTCATTCCTCAGGGTTCTAGTGGTCCTTACCAAGACACACTCCAGACCAATATTTTTCTGAGGGCATCAAGTGATTCAACCACATCTCAGGATGCTGAAGTCACTCTAGTGATATTTTCTAGAATCTTCACCCCTCACTACATCTGCCATGTTTGTTCTTCCCTTTCCCAGCACATTTACATTTTTCTGAACTCGCTCCTATTCATTAGTAACAACTGTCTAACGCTGACTAACAAGTAGCAATTAACATATAGCTTCTCATAACTCCCAAATACATTTATAACAATTAGTAAGGACTATACCCATACCGACTAACAAGTAGCAATTATCTTACAACTTTTATGACCGCCAAATACATTTATAACACAAGCAGTTTCTTGTGCAGGGAGCACTGCAGGCAGTCCAAGAGATTCCCCCAGCCACTGCAAGAAATGCCTCCTGTGCCACCGTGACAGGGCCATGCTGCAGTTCTGCTTCAGGCCATTGCTGTCGGGGTCACAGCTCCTTTTCTCACAGCTAAACCAGAAGCCCAAGCGCAGCACCAGGACTGCAGCAAGGACCCAGAATTAGCACTGCTGCAAGGCAGCCCAGAGCAGAGCTCTCCATGCCCTGCCACTCCGATCCAGGATGCCCCACTCAAGCTCAGCAAGCACCTGAGTCATCTGCTCTTTGAGGTATTTGGAGCGTGTTTCCGTGTGCTGCTTTGTGGCCTCATTGAGCCCATCTCCCACCCCCTGTGGGCACTGGAGAAGGCTGTGCACAAGCCAGACAAGGAATACTATGACCACCATGGCCTACTGCAGCAGGGAGAAAAGTGCTGTGTGTAGTAGGCAGGAATGCTGGAAGGGAACTCCTGATGGGGAAGCAGGGACAGAAATCTACAGGATGTGGGGCAGAAAGGAAAGGAGCCACACAGCTGGAAGCACCTAGGCCTGTACCACTGTCCCAAGAGCAGCAGCAGCAGCAGCATGTGCTGTGCCCTGTGCTTGTGGGGTGCTCCTGGGGCCTTCGTGACTCTTCTGTGTGTAATGCTGGTAAAAATAACTAACTTTTACATACACTTAAGTAGGGACAGAGTCCTTTGAAGCAAAAGAAAACTGCTTATTTGTAACAATTTAGCTGAGCCCGCTACACTTCCCTCTACACTGACACTTCCCACCCACAAAAATGGCTGCTTTTTATAACCTTCTGCAACTGGGGACGGTCCCTATTCCCTTTCCCACTGGATGGGTACTCAGGAACTTACATTCTATCCCAACTGCCTCCTCTTCTGTCCCAACCCCTCTCACTCTCCTTCCTTTTCCAGCCAGGTCTTCATCCCCACCCTCCTCTCAGCTTTCAGATGACACCCAACAGATCAATTAGAACAAACCCAAACCATAGATAGCTACACATAGAGAACAAAACCAACTACTTTAATTATTTTGCTTAATAACCTTTGTTATAAATGACCAAGACCCTGAGTGGGAATGAGTTATAAAAGTTTTAATGAGAACAATAAAATGTTCACAGAACAAAAGGGACAGCAATGAGAATGTGGTCAAATGCCAGAGGCTGGTACACAAAATGGCAGCTCTGCCTTTTGTATGCCTGGTATTGCATCAGCTTCATGCATATTTATTTTGATTTTACATAGTCTCGCCCCATATCGCTCTTCTCAGCTGTCCACAGCTGTCTGCACAGTCACTGTGGTCATCAGGGTTATCACTGGATAAAGTGCTGCTCATTTTAAGGTCATGCCTCAAAGGTTGGGCCAGCAACAGTCTGTCCAATGTAAACTCAAAAAACCAACATTAAAACATACAAAACTGTCCTTGTGAAAACCGACTGCAAAACTAGGCCATTGTAACAACATCAACCACTTTATAACACGTGTCATTATTAAATATAATATAATAATATTTATTATTATTCTCAAAATAAATAAAAATAAAAAATAAATAAAAATATTTATAATATTTTAAATTATTATTAAATATTATAATGTTGTCATTATCTTAACAACATTATAATATTTAATATCAATTCACAGAATACCCTGTTAAAGCAAACCCCCATTAATTTGTTTCTCACACCTTTTTGCTGCAGCAAAGTATTAGTTCATCTCACACAGTACCGAGATGGACTTGTTGGTTCTGGGAAAGGCTTGACATGAGACAGCAGTGGGCACTCACAGCCCAGAAAGCCAAGCAAATCCTGGGCTGCTTCCAAAGAAACATGGGCAGCAGCAGGTTGAGGGAGACGATTCTGCTCCTCTGATTCTGCCCTCAGGTGGCCCCACCTGCAGCACAGCATCCAGGCCTGTGGCTTGCAGCTAACTGGGCTGATGGAGCAGAGGCTGATGCCTATGGCATGTAGGGCTAGAGCTAGAGGAACCTGAAGGTTGCTTCTAGCCCTGAAAATTCCACGATTTTGTGATGTTGGGCCGCAGGCGTGGAGCTCTGTCAGGAGGGCAGCCTGGTGCTGTCAAGATCAGTTTCCCGGGACAGGTGGCACAGAAATGCCAAAGGCTGCCTGTGCACAGCCCGAGTGAGGCACATGGCAGCCGGGGAAGCCACGGCCACACCAGCCAATCCCGGCCCCCCTGGGCCTCTTCTTCGGGGGCTGCCAGGCAGCTCCCAAACACAAGTGTGGCTCCTTGTGGAGGGAACGAGGCCGAAGGTCTGTACAACGGAGCTGGCACCACTCTCGGCGCCCGCCCGGCCTCCTCAGGCCCAGGAATGGCGCGACCCTTTCTCTTGGGTGCGGCGGGCGCAGTGGAGTTGCCCCCGGGATCGGGGCACAGAGCCCCTCAGCAGCTGCAGGGCTGTCCGAAGCTCCGTGACGAGAGCAGGGGACCGGACCTGGGCAGCACAGAGAGAGGCTGGAGTCGGGGTGGGAGCAGCCGTGGGAGCCGGAACTGGGAAAGGCTCTGGACCACGAGTCTGAGGGGTATGGGGCAGCTCAGCCTGGAGAAAAGGCAGCTCAGAATGGTAGAGAGGTGAGACTCAGTCCCTTCTCCCAGGTAGCAAGTGACAGCAGAAATGGCCTCAAGTGTCACTAGGGGAGGTATAGGGTGAATATTAGGGAATTTTTCTTCAGGGAAACGGTGGCCAAGCATTGGAACAGACTGGCTGGGGAAGTGGTGGAGTCACCCACATCCTCTGTGTACTGGCCAGTTCTGTCCCCTCAGATGTCCCAAAGGTGAGAGATGATTGTGCTCAGGTAGTAAAAAGAAAATGAGCTATGTATTTTAGTTCTGCCTCAGTGCATCAGACTCTTCTAGTTGAGCTGAAAAAAATAAAAAAGAAAACCAACCAACAAACAAAACATTAAAACAAAAAACCAGTCCCAGCAGACTGCTGGATTCCTTTTGCCGTACTGGTCAATCAAAACTGCCAGTGATTATATGTAAAAACAGATCAATTGAATTGGCATAGCTTGAGGCTACTTACATTAAAATCATAGAATCACAGAATGTCTCAAGTTGGAAGAGACGCATAAGGGTCACTGAGTTAAACTGCTTACTCCAGTGAGGATAGTTTCACTGAACCCTGTTCTGATGCTGCTCTTGGCCGCACCAGAGCTCCGGGCTAGCTCTACGGTGCCACTGCGGCACGGGCAGTCGCAAGGAGTGGGGAACTGCAGGGGAAAGGTGATCCCACTGCAGAACCTTCAGAGCACTGAATCCTGCCAGGCTCTGCCAAATCAGGTGTCGTGGGTAGTGGCAAAATGAAGGAGGAGACTCACTCCGCTATGCTTCCCAGGAACAGGTTTATTCAGGAGAAGGGACGAGCACAAGGGTCTGGGCTGGGAGAATTCAGGACTGAAGAGAGCCCCATGCACCTCTGTGCACTGGGTTTTATCTCAGGGGTGGGCACAGTCCAGGGTCCAGTGGGAGCTTGTGGAGGGAGGGGTAAGGGGAGGAGGTTACAATGTCAGGGACCAATGGGGATACAAAGAAGGTGGGAATACAACATAACAAGTTTTGAGGAAAGGGATGATATACATGGAAGGAGCTGGAAGGAGACATGGGGTTTATAGTGATGAATGGGGAGATGGGACAGGGTAAAGGTGATCGATGGGAAACATTCAGGAAAACTGGGAGGGGTTTACATAACAGACAAATGGAACCAACCAAAGCAGTAAATGCGGGAGAACCAGGAACATACCAAACAGAGGAAACACTAACAATTTTAACAGAACTGAATATGCATACTACAACACTGTTCCTTAGAGCATCACCCAGATGATGCTCTCCAAAGCTCCTCCAAAGCTCATAGGCTTGGTGTTGTGACCCCTGCTTCAGAAAGCAGTCCTGCAATAACACTGGCCAGCTTTTCGAGTCTTCTGGGATGAATTACATGGGCCTCATAGACTTGTGTGCATCAAGGTGTGGCAGCAAGTCTCAGGCTTGGCTGGGAATTTATCATCCATGCAATCCCAGTATTCCAAGACAAGGATCCAGGGTTCCCAGGATCCAACATCAGGGTTAAAGACACGGGGAAAAAGAGCTATTAAATGGCTGTGCTTTGTCTGTGTCTCTTTGTGGGAAGTACCTGACCTCATCAAGTAACAGACCAGTGTTCTCTCTAATCCTCTTTTTGCTGTTGACTTGTTTCAGAAAGCCCTTTTTGTTGTTCTTCCCGGTGCTGGCCAGCTGGAACTCTTCAACAGTTTTGGGCTCCCCACTGTGGTGAACAGCACCTGTGTAGTCCTGCTATGTCACCTGTTCTTGTGGCCAGTGGCCACACATTTTTCACTGGTGCCTGAGTTCTAAAAGAAGATCACTGCTCAGCCAGGTCAGTCGTCTGCCCCACTTGCCTGTGCTCTCAGAAGATGGCTCTTCAAAGGTGACCTGTAGGCTGATTCCTGTGATATATTATCCCACATAAAGCTTATACTGGAAATAAGATATTAGCATGTATTTCTTTTTTCACACAGACATTCTATTACTGCAAATTTTTCATAGCTGTGTCTGTCCCTTACAATGTCCCTTACAATGTGTACAATACAGCGTGGAGCACAGTGGGACCTTGGTCTTTGCTAGGACACCTTAGCATGAATCAACAGAAATAATTAATGCAGAACTTCTTTGTTATCCTTTGCTTATAGCATGTCAGTCTTTCAGACTGGGAGCAGGGGAAAAAGGGAAAAAATAATAGAGAACAATTTATCTTGGTAGTTTCCCCTGAGTTACAGTAGAAGAAGTATCCTTAGCAGCTGCCATATTCATATGAATTAATCAGCAATTCTGGTAGTAATATCTCACATTTCTTTATCATGTTCAGTCTATGGTAAAAAAGGGCTTGCTCGTGCTGAATTTTATCATTCTCTAAAGATACACTGCATTTGAGCCACCAAGTGTTCACTTGAGGCAGAATACAAAACCAAAGGGGTAAATGTTCCAGATTACAGTTATCTCCATAGGAAAAGAAGCAAAGCCCCTAATTTTCTTTTATTTTCTGTCAATATTGTGAAAGACTGACTATAGATTTCTTCTTCAGCTGTTTCTGGAGCTTTTATCTGAAAACTCTTTACAGATGAACAATCTGGAGAAAGAATGATGGCCCTTTTTTTGCCCACTTCCTGTGTCTGGACTAGTAAATTAAAACAATCCAGAACTGGGGCAGATGACTGACTTGGCTGAGCAGTGATCTTCTTTTAGAACTCAAGCACCAAAGAAAAATGTGTGGCCACTGGAGGCAAGAACAGGTGACACAGCAGAACTGTTCTCTTTCTAAGACCAGCTGGAATAGGACCATCTGCTTCCATCCTATAACCTCCATTACTCTCCAAACAAGTCTAAAATCAGAGAATCACAGAGTGATCTGGTTTGGAAGAGTCCTTAAAGACCCTCTATTTGAAACCCCCTGCCATGGGTAGAGACATCTTCCACTGGACCAGGTTGCTGAGAGCCTTGTTCATCCTGGTCTTGAGCCATCCAGGGATGGGGCAGCCACAGCTTCCCTGTGTAACCTGTGCCAGGGAAGAATTTCTTCCTGACAGCCAATCTAAATCTGCTCTCTTTCAGCGTAAAAACATGCCCCCTTGCCCTTTCAAAAACACTAGTTAAAAACAGACACTGGCTTGTCATAAATTACAAACTATATCCAGAATTTGTCTAGCAGATTGTGGGTTGCACCAAGGGCTCTACCAGCCATTTAACAACTGAGATGTTTATATTCTGGACCTTGGCACTTCCCTGTCCCAGCTCAGTAGTGCAAGTATCACCACTGTGGGCAAAAGCAGACTTTACATTCAAACTGGTGAATATTGGAACATTAGGCGAGCAATTGATCTCCAGATGGAATGACTGAACCCTCTTAAACCACTATCCTGAAAAAGAGAACTATCTTTCTATTTTCTTTCATCCCCTGTGCTCTGCACATTGCAAAGCCTGTGTTAGCAGAAATAGAGAAAATAGATATTCTTTTAAAAGTATCTGTTCTACCTGTGAACTGTGCCATTCTTAACCACCACAAATTGCATCCTGACAGATGGATCTACACTACATTGGGTTGGTTGCAGTGTGTCCTTAAAATATCCTTTAGCCTGGAAAATAAATTCTGGTGGTGTCTCCTGCACTCCTACCACCACAGCCATAAGCTCTTTTGCAAACCAAACATGCTTGCTGCCATTCCTTCACATCTGTAACATTTAACTTGAATGCCTCTGCCCCTGAGGAGCTGCAGAGTAGCATTTCAATTCACCATCCATGGATTTGTCCTGAAGAATTAGAGACATGTCAGCTTATCACTCTGTGACTTTTTCTATTAACATTGTCTTCAGGTTGACTTGGCAGCACACAAGGAAAATAAATCTTGTTACCCGAAGCTGGTCTGGCTTGCCAGGATAGTGCAGCTGTGGCTCAAATCTGTTAAATTTTTAAATTGCAAACATTGCTATGACTACATGAAATTTATTAGGTAGAATAATCCCTGGTAAGGAGTGCAGATAGAATGGAATGGAAGCCATAAAAATAGATATGGAGGAGGGTTTTTTTTTATTTTTTTTTTGCAAAGACTGGAAAATTTTATTGTTTATCTTATTTACAACCTGGCCTGACACCCTAGAAATAACACAAACAGTCATCATGTAAATTATAGGACCTTTTCACATTCTAGTCTTTGGAAGATCTACGTGAACACTCTTCCAAGTAAGCTGCATGTACCTTATCACATGCTCCTAGGCTTTTTCAACACCGCTTTCTGTTGTTCTTTTAATGATAAAGTCATGAGGAGAAGCATGATGACTTCAGATGTCATGCCATGAATAATTCTTCTGAGATGAGCCTTTTCTGGCATTATAATCTTTGCACTGGTCTGATTTTCTATGATATCCTGGCATGGAGACACACCTGCAGGTCTCCTGAATGCATGCATTCTCCTGAAGAGAAGAGAATGTGTGATCTTCTCCATGTTGTCATGGAGAATTGACATCTATTTAGTGCTCAGAACAGCTGGCTAAACACCCAGTCTTTTTTGAGATACACAGGGTGTTTGAAATGCCCACAGGAGACTTGCAGGTTTGGTATAGCAGTTATTCTCCTTCAGCTCCTCAGCTGGTCAGGAGGTAAAGCTGAGCTATCTCAAAGGACTTGATATTTGGTGAGGATTCTGGGTTGATGGGTGGACTTGATGATCATAGAACCAGTATCAAAGAGTTATAGAATCCAGTCATATATAATTGGAAGAGCCCTTACAGCTCATCCCATTCTATCCCCCTGCCAAGGGCAGGAACACCTTCCAGTGTCCCAGGTTGTTCCAAGCCCTGTCCATCCTTGGACACTCCCAGGGATGAGGAAGCCACAACTTTTCTCAACAGCCTGTACCAGGGCCTCACCACCTTCACAGCCAAAAATGTCTTCCTAATAGCCAATCTAAACCTAGCCTCTTTCAGTTTGAAGTAATGATCTTAGAGGTCTTTCCTAACCTTAACAATTCTGTGATTCTAAGATGCGACAAATAAATTGAGTTCCAATAGTGGGATTTCCAGCTTAGTGAGACAACATGATTTAATTTTTTCCTTCTACTTTTTAGCTGTAACATCAGCTAGGTTTTCTCCTTTTAAGTAACACTCCATTAGGCTCTCCCAGATGCTTGTGCAAGTGTCTGATCTCTTCTGCTGTACTTGAACTCCATCATAGCTGTAAAATAATTCATGCATAAGGAAGATTTCTACTGTGAAAAGTAAATCAACCTAAAAATATTTTTGTTTTATATATTTTTAACTTCGGGGAAAAGCAGGTTAATTAAAATTAAACTTAAAATAAAATTAAAATTAAAATTAAAATTATATTTAAAATCTATTTATACTAGCCTAAAACAACAAAAAATAATAGTGTGATCTAGGAATTCTGTTATGTTTCTGTTGCTGCCACTCTTTTTTTGTAGTCCAAACTCAGATGTTCAGTTATATCCTGCAAGGTGCATAATATTTCCCTTACTGTGTTAAGGGAAGTGAAGTCTGTTAAATAAATGGTATAGTGATGCACAATGTCAGAGCCTATACGAAATGGGGGAGAAAACACATACCACAGCTACAGATCTGCATCTTTTGCCATTCCAGAAAGCACTTTCCTTCAAAAACTAATCCCTCGTTCCAGTTATTTTGTAATTATTTTTGATTATAGCGGGTTTTTTTGGAATTAAAGCTGTTGCTTAGCATGTTGAGTCAAGTTGAAAATTTCATTTTTATTCTATTCATTTGGGAGATTGCGTAACTTCTACTGCATTAGGGAAGTTAATAAAGATCTATTAAAAAAAACTAGAACAAACAAACAAAAAACCACATAAAACCCCAGGGAAAGGAATTCACTGCAGAGCAGATTTCTGGAAGCTGCAAGGAGACGTAGATTGCTTCATTTTTACAATATTTTCCTAAATGTTTGTCTGGCTACTGTCAAGCACAGGTTTTTTAGGTTAGATTTTTAAGGCAAATATTTCTGATCTGGTTCTAAGTGTTTGCAACAAGATAATAATGAACTGGAAAAAATTTCACAATGAATCAGTAACCCCTTCTCTGGACGTTATTTGGAGCTTTCCTTGAAGTTGTCCTAGGTGAGTGCTGAGCTGCACTGGACAAATCTTCTTGTGATGGGAAAGATTCCTAAGTGACAAAAACATGAAGCTGTCTTCAGAAAAATCACTTGGTCCCAGGCATTCCCATGCATTTATCTATCTTGTAATGATCTTAAACCATTTGCATCATTAACGCTAAGGATGTAGATTTTAGGATGTTTTCACCCTAAGCCTGAAAACCAAGTCAGTGAATTGTAGTAACATTTAATACCACATCTCAAATTGCAGCTGATGAAATTTAAATCTCTTAATCATGCTCTCTATGGCATAAAACTCCTGAAATCAAATGCTGAGAAGAAGATGTCAGCCTCAGATATAATTTTTTCAGCCTTTGACAGAGAAGAGCCTGGACCTCTACAAGACTGACACTTAAATATATCAAAGCAAAAAGGGCCTTTTATGCTAAAAAACAGACTTGTGAGTCAAAATAACTCCTACTCAGTGCCTGGCTTGCACTTTTGATGGTACTAGCTGGTAATAGTCTCCATAGAAAATTAGATAAATGCAGATCTGAAACATGGATTAGGATTTTCTGCGCCTTTTTGTGCAATACATGTCCTAAATACTTTTTACGAGTGTTGACTGAGTAAAATAGACAACATTTCATTGAAAGATCAGAAATTGAAGTATCATGCCTTATTGCTGATAAGGCTTTCACGAAATAATTTGCTGGTTTATTACCTGTCTGAAAATAAAGGGTACCCACATTTCTGAATGACTTTGAAAAAATGCATTATTTTCAAATCTTACATGAGTCAAACTAACACTAACTTTGGTGCTTTAGGCTTATCTTCACAGCTACTGACCTTTTCATGCATGCATTGTGCAGAATTTGGGCAGACTTGAATGAAGACAGAAAAAGATGGTTTTTAAGGCTCAGCATTTGTATCATCATCCTTCTCTTGATGGTTTCAGGTGTTTTAATCTCCTTTCCTGCTTTCATGGTATCTGCAAATGGATAGTTAGACATCTTAGGTGTATTCATGGAATATATAGTTCAGTTTACACTCAGTACATCAAATATACTTTTAAATGTATATTAATAAGCAATATATTAATGATTTTAGCTAATATACTATTCAGCACAAAGTACTGACACATAGCATCCAGTATTTCCAATGAGAACCAGAGTCTCTGGCTAACCTTGGATTCCTTTTGTTCTCTGCATTTTCTACAAATAATTTGCACAACATTTTGAAGCCATGTTTCAGTTTACAGTGGTTGTTTCCAGGATGTGTAATGTTTAAGCTAAGTCATATAATGCATGGAATTTATTTGTTGGGGAAAACATTTGAACATTTTTATACAGATCCACCTATGTAACTTCAAGACTTTCAGCCTCCCTATATAGTTAAGGACTTTTGTCACCTATAAAGGATTGTGTTAGGTTTAGCCTGGCTGGATGCCAGGGGCCCACCAAAACCCCTCGCAAGTGAACACGGGAAGTGAAAAAAGTTCATGAGTTGAGGTAGGAATGGGGAAAGACGACAAAACAATTACCATCATGGGCAAACCAGACACATTTTGGGGATATTAATGAATTTTTTACCAATGAATATCAGAACAGGACAAGTAAAACAAATTGAAAAAACACCTTCCCCCACCCCTCCCTCCTTCCTGGGCTCTAGGTCTTCCCCCTCAGCAGTGCAGGGTGATGGGAATAGGGGTTATGGTCAGCTCATCACATTGTTCCTGCTGCTGCTCAAGGAAGGAGGTCCTTCTGCTCCCTCCCACAGCAGACAGTCCTGCACAGACTTCATCCAGAGTACTCTCCACAATCTGCAGCTCTTCATTAGCTGCTCCAATATGGGACTCTTCTCCACAGGGTCAGTCCATTAAGAACAGCCTACTCCAGTGTCCCCCATGGGGTCATAAGTCCTGCCAGCAAACCTGCTCCAGCCTGGGCTTCTCTCTTTGTGGTTTTGCAGGTTCCTGTCAGGACCTTGCTCCCATTTTCCTCTTTTCAGAGACCTCTTTTGGGCATCCCCTTGCTCTGGCATGGGTCTCTTCCATGGGCTGAGTTGGATCTCTGCTCCCCCGTGCCCTCCCTGTGCTGCAGGGGCACAGCTGCCTCACCATGGGCTGCTCCAGGGGCTGCAGGGGAATCTGAGCTCCAGAGTCTGGAGCAGCTCCTGCCCCTCCTTCTGCCCTGCCCTGCCTGTCTGCAGGGATGCTCCTCGAACACATTCTCACCCTGCTCTTCTCCGAGTGCAGCTACAGCCGCACAGTAACTTCTTTTCCTTCTTAAATCTGTTGCCATGGAGGTGCTACACTGACAGTCTTGGCCAGCACAGGGTCTGTCTTGGATCTAGCTGGCATTGGATCTCTTGGACACGGAGGAAGCTTTGTAGCTTCTCACAGGAGCTACCCTTGTGCCCCTCTCGGCCACACAAACCCAAACCAGGGATATGAACTTGAAGAAGACCTGAATAAGCCTCTAGATATCTTACTGTTTCAGTATATCAAACATAGAAACAATAAGGACTCAGTTTAAAATGACAAATTTAAGTGGGATGTGAATATTTGGCTTTCAGGACAAATCTATAACGTTTGATGCATTTTTGAATAATATTTAGTTTAAAGCTGCTTTAATTTTTCAATGATCTTTCTAGACAAACACATGTAGAGGGCATCAATATTTAAGGAAAATTCATGCTGAAGGAGACAGATAAAACTAAATTAATTGGTTAAGAATTAAAACAAATATTCACAGATATATTTGAACAATTTCGTAAGTTTGGGCTCTAATAGTAAGAAATAAAAAAATATTTTCATAAGCTTATTTTTTCCTGTCTGTATCATATGGAAATATTCTTCACACTCAACCCTCCACATCAGCTTTCTCATTTATTTCAAACCTTATTTCAGTATGTCATTTCATCATTACTTAAACCTATTAATTTCCCTTTTCCTCTGGGATATATAGATATAGTTTTACTCAGTAAACTATTTTGAGAGAGACTTTTTATGAGGTACCATGGAGAAGAGCTAGCACTGTTACAAATAGGCAGCCTGTTCCTAAAATGAACTTCTAAGTAAGTTATTCTTGGTTCATGCAGGGGAATACTAACCATGCATTCTGGGGTTACCAGGGTTAATTGTCTGTCTAGACTATAGGGACTGCATTTCTTTAACTAACAGACCACTAAAAGAGTAAGTGAAGCTCTCTGGAACATGGTTATATTATGTATAACAGCTATATTTGAAGTGAATTCTTGCAGGTTCACATGTAGGTGGAGGAAGATTTGGGCAGCAGAAGGAAGGAGGTACACAGCAGAACAGTTAAAATGAGATAAAGGAGAAGGACAGATGGAGCAAAGAATAGTTCAACCTGATAGAGGGATTAAGTCACTGTGTTTTGTTTGTGTGTTTCAATCTCAGTGTCATTGGATTTTGTAGGTGTTCCTATACAAGTTAGCATGGTGCAATGGTTGTTGAATTATATTACAGACTCTGGAAGTGGGAAATAGCTCACAGTCCTCCAAAAAGAAGGAAACAAGCCTATGTGATCTTTTCCTGATGCAGAAGTGGCCAAAGTCTACTTAGAATGGACATTTTTAAGTCAGCAGCAGAAGCTGTTTCTGCAGGTGCAGGAATGGCCATATAAGGCAGTGTTCTGTATGTACATGGCTAAGGTAGTTGGGAGATCTTTTATATTTGGTATATGATTATATATAATGAAGCATCATCAGTGTCCAGGGGGAGTCATGCTGGGCTGTGGAATGTGTGTAAGAACTAAGGAGTTTTGCCCCATCCAGCTTAAAATTTTATTTCAGATACCCTTGCAATGGAAATTGACTCCACCAAACAGAGGCAGCTAAACAACCTGAGTCCCCATACAAGCTTTACCCTGTGCATAGATCCCAATAAATTAGGATTTATTTTCTTTTTTTTTTTTTTTAACAGCTCATCTGTCTGTTAATATCTGTGCAACGTGGGCATCAGTGTAGGTGAATGCTTATGTCAGCACAGCACCCCACTGAAGAACAGCCCACAGTGCTAGATTGTAAAAGTTGACCCAAATTTAAACCAAGGTTTCCTTCCTTCCTTCCTGTAACCTTTTAGCAAGCTGTCAGCACACATTGCTGGAGGTAGAGCACTACCACCACTACTGTGATTACATTGTGTTAATTGGCTTCAAGCAGTTTATATGAGTCAAACAGAGCTTAAAGGTAAACTCTCAGCTCCTGGGGAGCTGGTAATGTGTACAGCCAGAGTGTTACTGAGCTGATCCTGGCTTTTCCTTAAACATTAGACAACAACTGTGTAAGAGTTCAGCTAAGTCTGTGTGCTTTCATCTTTCAGACTTGCCCAGTGTCATATTGAATGAGACCATGTCCAACAGCAATCCCAGTGCTCACTTTGACAGGTTCTTGGGAGAGCTGCTGTTGCCTCAGCCTAAGAATATCCTGTCCTGCCTCTCCTTCTGGACCAGCTGTGTTTCAGCTGTGAAGAATGGGTGGCAAGCTGGGCTGGGTGTCAGACACTATTAAAGCTGAAGTGCTGCTGCTGTGTTTGTTTCATGCCCTGTGGAACTTTACCTCACTTACTTCAAGAGTAAAACTGAGCACATTAAATGATTTAGCAGCATGGTGACTAGCTCAGTAACCTGACAGAAACATGTTTTCTGAGCAGTCAAAGCAAAATGCAGTGAATAGGCTCTTTTATAGTAATAAAATTCAATAACTGGCCAGAGTGGTTTTCCTGTTAGATACTTAATAAAGCCTTTGGCACAGCACTGTTTTTTTGTGTATCCCTTTTTTCACACATCTAGTGATTACTGTAGTGTAGATTTATACAATTGTTGCCTGATGCTCTGCTCATGGATTTTTGTCTTGAACTACGTCTCAGTCATTGAATGGTGCTACTGATTTTCAAGGGATGTACTTGTGGAGGAGGTAAAAGTTCTACAAAAAGAATTATCTGCTAGTTTTGGTCAGCCTATAGGGATATTCCTTGACACTTCCTTTGGATGATTTCTGTATCACATCTAAGCATGATACAAGGAAGGCTAATTACAGATGATTTAAATTCTTGTTGTATTCAAAACATTCTTTGCTTAATATGGAAGAGTTTAGGGAAACGATATCGCAGCTCTTTCAAATGTTCTGTGGAATCACTGGTAAAGCACTTTAACAACAAAAAAAAGTTTTAAAAAGTTTCAGAAGCAATTGCTTCAAATAACTAGTGGGTTCAGAAACCTAAGCACTGGAGCAAGGATTCTATTGGCTTTCAGACAGATTTTTGTCTGTAGATGGTAAAAATCCAGGTGAAACTATTACTGCAGATAGACCCATGTTGTCCTGTGATATTGGATTTTATCCAGCTGTAAACCAGAGGTGTTTTGCCTCTAGAGGTGGAGATAACACTCATACACCTCATTGTCAGGGTGGGGGCTTTGAGCACTCATCTATACTACTCCTAAGCCAGACAACTCAGCCCTAGCATCAGCATTCAGAAGCTTTTGCCACCTTACTTATTTTAGTCATGAGAAGAGAGAAGTCAAATCAGCACAAGTTACGTAGAGCAGAAACAAGGCTGTGATTTAATTAATGCACATTTCAATCTGTGAAGTGTGGTTTTATTTAAAAACATGTTTTGAATAAACAGTGAGATTTTAATGCTGCTCAGAAGATCTGAAACTACTGATACGCAGAGATGAATGGGTTCCTTGCATGTGCATCTCTAAGTTGGCTTTAAAATCCTTAAGTATAGTTTACATAATCTTTCAAACTGTTCGAAAATGTCTCAGTGACTCAAAATATTACTTAACTCACAGCTGAAAGCTTATTATCTCAAAACCTATGGTGAACAAGTGACATAAGTAATACACCCACCTAATAATAATAATTTCACTTATAACTGAAATGCAGCTTTCTCTTCAGAATATAGAAACACAGAAAAGCAATTCACTATTCGGGCTAAATTACAGTAATCCAAATATGGTCATTTCCTGTAGACGTGATACAGCATTTTCTAATGCATTTCTTTACACCATGCACTTGTCTTTACTTACTTTTTATTCAGTATTTCAGGAATGATTAAAACTACTCATCTTAGGAAATGGACTAAAATAAATGTCATGACTAATTGATAAAAATATTAACACTTTCACTAAGTAAAATGTAATCATGTGAAATGGGAAGCTAACATGTTACTCGGGCTAATGGCCCCTAAAATCTACATGAATAACTAATCACTGTCTTGCAATTCACCAGATATGCTCTTTTCCTTACCCTCTTAAATCTCATCTGAATAAATTTTTCTTAATGTTTATTTAATACTATCCTGAATAAAATGCAATACAGCACTTTTTGGTATTCCCTAATCAATTAAGCATAATAATTTAATTCCTCTGCTGCCCTTCTTATGTTGTTAATATAAATTCATAATTATCTGACTCCCATTCTATTTAGTGAGCTAAATATCTGGTCTTTTCTAGTCTGGAATAGATCACTATTTTCCTAATAGTAGAATGGCTTTTTCTATTTTACATTTCTTCTCTAGACATGACCTTTAGGGATTTCACAGACTTCTGTAGCTGTTGTGTGAGACCTTTTATCCTTTTAAAGTCCATAATAAATGCCTGTCAGACATTGCTGCAACGTGGTAACATATTGCCTCTACATTGGGATCAATCAAATCCCAGGCCCTGAGATTCAATATATGTTCTCTAAAAGATGTGAAATTTGCTGAATAAATTAAGGAGGAAGTCTGAAGTCTTGTGGACATAAATGAAGAAAACTCGTTTATACACAATGAGTATGAAAATTCTTCATGCGTGTGTAGATAATGAGCTATGTGGTCAGTTAAAATCCATGCACAGTTCCAGAAACACAGGCAGAGCTCTGAAGGCCACACATAATTTTGTTAATTATAATGTATTCCTTTCCATTGCTGTAATTATGACTTCATTGTGGCATTTCCACCTATCAGTGCAGAAATCTCATGTGAGTTCCTGTGCCTCCAAGGTGCTATTACGTGGTGCTGCATGGTTATTTGTACCAGTATATATTTTGTGCAAAATACAGCTATGTCAGATCTATTAGGATTTTCTACTGGAATAAATTGCTTCTCCAGGTAAGGGAGAATTCCTCCATGACTCTTCCTGGTCTGGCTATTGAATGATCATTACTTTTTTTAACACTCTTCTGAGTCAACTTCTCGTTGCTAAATTGAGATAGATAATGCCTGAAGTGGATGTACCTTGAGAGAATTACTTGCCATAGGGTTGGATCTGGCCATTTCCCTTATCTTGAACTAACTTTCCTCTGTTTCTCTTTTGTATTTGATCTCATCTGCTTCCAAAGCCAGGCAAAAAACCTTATCAGTAATTTACTGAGGAAGAAGGAATCAGAGAGTAAGTGTAAGGGTAGCTAGAAAGAATCAGTTTATTCTGTACAATGGTAAATCCACTTTGGGTGCAAACTATGGCACTTGAAGTGAATCACTGAAATAGTCAGATAAAGTCCCTGATTCTAACCCTGATCCAGCAGTGCTTTTCCATATAATACTGATAGATGACCATGGCTTGAATTACTCTGTCCAAAGTAAGGCAACATGATCTCTGTGAGTCTAAAATCCAAAGTTTTATTGCCCTTTCACTGGGCAATATCAAACTCTTGTCAGAAAATTCCCAGCTGAACTGTGATCACACGACACTGCTGCAAGGACAGAGGGAGTGCACTGTGGTGGTGACTGAGCACCTGTGATCTTCCCCCTGCCCCCCTGAGCTGCACACAGAATACAGACAGGATGTAAATTCAGGTGCAAGCACAGATATGCATTAGGAAATATTAACCATAGAAATGATTATCCAGCATCACTTAGGGCAGAAGCATATGGGCCCTTTCCTTTTTTCTTTTTATAGGAGTTATTTTTTGGGTTGTTAGAGCTATTTCTGAGGGTTTTGTTGTTGTTGTTGTTGGTTGGTTGTTGGTTTTTATTTTTTCATTTCTTAGAATGAAGAATTTTACTTTAAGAGCTGGAAACAAAATTTCACTACTGATATTATTAGACAGCATTAGATGTAGAGGTTAAAGCTTGGTATAAATTTGCCACCCTAATTTATAATGCTGGTGGTCTATTTTTTAAAAGTCTTTTGCATAATTTCATAGTTCACTGTCATGGAAAAAAAAACTTCATTACTGGACATGAATCTATTACATTAGATCACCAAAGCATGACATATTGGGAGGAGGGCCTTTATCTAAAATTTGCAATTAAACTCTGTTCTGAGTGGCTGCTGACCTCCACTGTTGAAGATTATTCATGGATGAACAGATTTCAAAGCCAGGTGGGTCTCTTTCTGTAACCTAGCTCAAGTGATTCAGTAACATGGGGCTGGGAGCATCATCTGGTAAATGTTGCATCCTGACAACAACTCTTGCAAGAATGACAAATCTCTTTCTGAAAATATCTAGAAGTCCTTATATCAAGATTTAAGGTAGTGAATTCTTGTTTTTTTCCAATAATTCTATTATTTCATTAGTTTATTTAAAAGACATGCCTTTGCAGTTTATTGGTTGTTCTGAACCTTATTGCCACAGGGATTGTCAAAAATCTCCCACGTGAATAATTAAGAAATTTCTCTCTATGAACCATTTGTATAAACCATACATTCATTTAGAGGGATAGAACAGAAAGATTTACTTAATGATGATCTCTGCAGACCGTGCTGTATTTCCCAGTTTGCACACAGAATAACTATACTAAGTAGGCCATCTAATCTGGGTATTTAATTAATAAAGGTAAAGACCATGATATTAAATTTCCAATTTTTTTTTTTATTATTTTTTTTTAAATTTCTGTGAGTCTGTTTCATTTCTTGGTCTTATATTAGGAGGTCTGTGTTTGTGTGTGCTTGTTTGCACACATAATGAACCAACAGAGAGGAAAAGAAATTTTTATGTATATATGGACAGATAGATGGATAACATGTATAATTGCTTTGAGCAGAGGGTAAGACCAGATGAACCCCAGTGGTCCCTTCCACCCTAAATCATTCTATTGTTCTATGATCCAATCCATTGATCATTAACAAAATTTAAGTGCTTCTCATTCAACCATGAATGGATTTTTACTACAAGTCTATAAGGTATTTATTTTCGGATTTACCATAGCTGGAAGGCATGCAAAATATAGTTACAATACTAAAGTAAATAAAATATCAGATGATTAATTTTAGGGATTTTTTTAAAAAAGCTCCACAAATTACATGAACAGAAAAAAAAACCAGAAAAAGCTTTCATGGATCATTTATTTTAGGAAATTATTGAATGAATTGGAATTTAAATAAAGACTGTGAGATTTACTCTGGTATAATAGCATGAAATTAAGACCAAGTTTTACCTGTGCTGTTACTAATAGACAATATATTCAATTACATACTAAATCTGATTCACTTGTCTGTGCAATTAAAATGCAAATGTTCAGGTCATAATATTAGAAGCCTCCCATTTTGGATGTGGCATTATATGGTTTCCTTGCTGCTGTTGTTAACAATAATTCATACGGGAAGGTAACATAACTTTAACTACTAGCATGTGCCATCCTAAAACAGGGTTTCTTGTGTCCTATATGCAAGTCTAAACTGCCACAATGAATCACATAATTTTTCTTGGTGGAAGTCTTTGGTTTCTCCAAGCACCACAATTTAAACTATGCCAGTGCCCTCTTTGTCCAACCTTGTGGACAAATAATTCCAAATAATATCCTTTCTTTGATCTTCTTTTTGTTTTATTTACCTCAGTCCTGAAAATTGGATTTTCAAGGTGTTTTTTGCATAATAAAATGTGAACATTAAACATTAAGTGGGACTATAAACATGCTGACTGGCCGAGACAAACTGATCACGAAGCAAAATAAAACATATTTCATAGAAATAAAAAGTAAAAAATACATATGATACATTTTAATTATTGAAAGTGTTCATGATCTATAGTATTCAAAGAATATTGATACTGACTAGAATATGCCACTAGAATCTGTAAGAGTCAGGAAACCCAGAGATCTGTCCAGTTTCCACAACTACTGTCCGTCCGTGCTGGTTCCAGCCCCCAGGTCCGATGGAATCTGTGCAGCAGAACATGAACATCATTTGCATAAAAGGCAGCCTGGGATATATGTCCTCTATTGTCACAGACAGAATCGATAAAGCTAGGTTTTATTACTTCAAAACTGTTACAGGAAGAACAATCTTTTATGCTATCTGGTCTAGAGAACCTAGGAATTCCCAGTGTTATCCTTATGGGAGGCTAGAGGTATGTTTTATTGTTACTAAAGAACATATAGTAGACTTGAAACTGCCAGTTTATTGTGGCCCAAGAACCTTAAAACTGGAAAATAAAGAAAGCTTGTTTTTTGTAGCTGCCAACTTTGAATTTATTGCCCTCTGAAAGTGAGGGGTTGAGTGTATATCAGTTTGTCTCCTGCCATTGAAGAAAGGGAATTACTCTGTTGGCTTTCATTAGGTTTTTGTTGGATTTTTTTTCTGGGGTTTTTGTGTAATTTTTGGTTTGGGTTTTTTTTCTTGTTTTCTGTTTTTGTTTTCTGTTTTTTGTTTTGTTTTTTTTTTTAATCTAGACCTACTTATGGGCTATCACAACTGCTGCTTGCAGCAACCTCTTGTGAGAGATAATAAAATAATGCAGTTATGTTTTATTACTGCTGCATGATGTAGGTGGCATCCTGGTTTCACCCAAGTGCTTCAGCTTTTCAGACTTTAGAAATGCAGCTATTCTTTGTCACTCCACTGCTTTAGACAGAAGCAGTGTGGAAAATGGCAGACAGTGCAGACAACCAAGCTGCTGAATCAGTGATCACTGGACTGCAGGAACTAGGGTGAAAAGAAGCTATTTTCCTCCTCTAAAAGGAAAGAGGATGGGGCAAGTTGGCATGACATCAGGTTGGTTCTGACCATGTTCAGGTTCAGGCTGTATGCCACACTGAGCAGCAGGCAGTCTTGCTTAGGTTGAACTGGCAATATTTTGGCAAACAGAGTCTCTTCTGAAATGTCACCATCTCTCTCAAGTCCAGTGCCTCTTTCAGCTGGGCAAAGGGAACTGGCCACTTCTTGCTGCCAGCCACCAACACACCAGGGATTGTTAGTGAGCATTCAGAAGGAATGCTTATGTTTGGATGAGCCTTCTCTCCCTTTTGGAGATTGATATTTATCCCTTAATATTTAGAAGCTCTTGAAATACTTGAAATACTTGAAATACTTCCCCTAACCATATTGTCACATTACACTGGTCAAGGACAGCATCCCATTTCTTTACAAAAGAAAGGCAGAGATACTCATTAGTCCCCTTCTGGCTCAGACTTCTTCAGTTGAATAAAAAAACATTCCCTGGAGTACGGATTAGGAAAAAAAAAGCCATTTCCAAACTGGACAATGAAACTGCATCTGTATGAATAATTGCAGGCATCCCAGATCAGTCCCTGGTTATGATGCCCATTGACATGGGAGGACCTGCACCTACATCAATGATTTCTTCCATGGTGAGGCAGGTGATGGCAGTCAAACTCCCTGTTGGATGTGGCTCTGGTCTTCTGCAGGTATTCAGCTGTGCCCAAAAATAGTTTGGTAAAGTGTTGTTGGCACAGATTAAAAATGTGTTAGAGACTGTCCTAAAAATTTACTGCAGAGACAAGTGAATTGCCTGGAAACATTCTCTGACATCTTCAATTTATTACTCTAGACAACAGTCTCAGAAGCAAAAGTCCAGGCATGTCAAAGCACACACCCTCATGCAAGAAAGCTGCACTCACCTTCATGAAGCTGCAGATCTCCTTGATACCTCCAATATGGAAATGACTTGCATCTGCTGCACGGAAGAAGGCTGGATCAACCATGAATTATTATTTTGTATTGATGTGTTTTTTTAATGCATCTAAATGTAACTCTTAAGAGACACAACCTCTCTTCTGTTCATGTTCCAACCCCACAGATCAAAGATGTCTTTGTACTATGATAAGGGAAATCAGCTCTGTAATTGAATCAACAATATTATTAAAAAAGGAAGGGTTTCTGGACTCAAATAACTGTAGAATTACACCGGGATTTGATCTTTTAGGGGAGGAAGCGCTTAAGTTTTCCAATGTCTGCTGCATAAAAAACTGAGTAGCCAAGAGAGAAGAGCCTTTTTACCTTGTAAAACCCAACCATTTTGTATATTGTTCTTCTACCTGTTGGTTTCTCTGGTTCTAGGTCCCTGCTGATGGCAAAAGACAAAGTGCTTTTTGTGCAACACACCAACATAACTACAGTTAGCTGGATGTCTAACCCACCATTCACCCTGGCCTCTAAGGCCTAAAATGGGAACTCTATTTTCTTGCTACCCTATAGGTCCCTTGGTGAGATGTACAGGAGGAGCATGTGGTGGACTCAAAAGTTTATTTTTAAGTTGGTATGTGGATTTGTTTCCCAAGACAGTGTATTTGCATGGCTGTATGGGAGAGGGGGAGGAGGGGAAGGGAAAGGTGGAGAGTGACAAGAGGGAAGAGAGGAAGTGAAAGAGACAATGTATATGAAAGCAAATCTCTTCTTGAGGGACAAAAGCAGATCATAGAATCCTAGAATGCTTTAGGTTGGAAGGGATTTAAAGTTCATGAATTTCCCACCCCCTGCCATGGGCAGGGGACCTTCCACTAGACCAGGTTGATTGGAATTGTATCCAGCCTGGCCTTAACATGTCCAGGGATGGGTCACCCAGAGTTTCTCTGGGAAACCTGTTGCAGAAATATCTGATATTATATAAAGACAGGGCCTTGATTCAAATATAGCTTTTATCTTTGACAAAGAATGACAAGTTTTGTTTCTTTTTTCTCAACCAGCATGAATAATGGTTTCTTTGTAAATGTTATTGAAGAAGCACGGCACTAGACTGTCTTTCATTTATATTGCTTTTATTAGGAGACCATTCAATATTCTGAAAAGCAAAAAAGCTGTAGATCCATAAGAAAATAATAAGCCTTAATAGCAGCAAGGTAGGAGAGTGTAATTTTCAGTTTATGATCGTAAATGCCTCAAAGCTCTTAACAAATATCTAGTAATTTAGCTTCAAAACAGACCTGGGAAATAGTTAAGTATTTTTATCTACATGCACATCACAGGAAATTGCAAGAAGAGAGAAGCTAAATCAGAAACTGAAACTTTAGCTGATCCAGAAATATAACCTCTGAAGTCATCTCTATTTTTCTTTGGGAGGTTAATACCAAATTGACACTAAGCTGAGTATCTTTTGCCCCTGAGAACTGAAAGAGGAAATTCTATCTGCTTTATTTAGATGCCACATCACCAGCTCTATGAGTTTCTGGCCTTAAGAGGGCTATCCAGTCCACTAACACAACTACCAAAGCTCCATACATAAATTTAACTGAGCACAGCATTAACCTCTGAAGATTTGTCCAGCTTATCTGCCTCCCTCTTTCTGTCAAATTGCTCAGGGCAGTGACTCTTCATCTAAGTAGAAAAGTAAAGCTTCAAAGTCTGGCCTTAACTTCCTGCCATCTTGCAAGCTTGGAAATTCACATTTTAAAAACATCTGCAAAAACTTGCCATTTTTTCCAGCAGCAAACTACAATGCTTGGTGTTGGAAAACACAGTAACCATGATGCAGAATCTGTCAAGCACAGTGACACTTGAAGCTCAGTTCAGTTGCCCCACAAGGATGTCTGGTGCCATTTGGGATGATGACTGTCATCCTGCATAGCCTCCAGCTGATGCTTCAGGGGAGAGCAGGGTTTCTGCACATCCTGTGTCATGTTCTGCAGCTGTCTTCAGCAGATATTCACATGTGATGGGGGTGGGGAAAGTGAGAAGATGCCTTAATATAACTAACTGATATGAACCGTTCTGGTAACATTTATTTTATACCACTTAACTTATGAACTTTATGAACTTAACTAGAAGTTCATACGGGAAATCAGATTCTATCCTGGTCACTCAGGCTCAGTTAACAATTATTAGCACCTTCAGATAATGATTTATCTAAACTGGAGCTTAGGATAAGTGAGAATGATCACTCTCTGAGGTACCTGCATTATAGTCATATCATCTATATAAGGATTTTAAGGTAACAGCTAAATTTTAGATGTCTGTCCTTTAGTTCTCTGAAGTGAGGTTATTGCTGCATGAGGCTTTGAGTTTTTCAAGAAATTCCAGTTTGTATAGAGCTTTCCTGATCCACCTGTTTTTTCACAGTATTGCTTTAGCAAGATCAGAATGTCAAAATATTTTATTACTGTCAACTTTTCTTTTTGCATTTTTACCAGAGAAATGTTAGTAACACCATACCCCATTTACTTGCAGTTTTGCTTACATAGTGCTGCCAGGTTCCCATCTCCTAACACTTTTTTTTTTCTTTTCTCTGTGGTGATGCTAGCATTTTCTGTAACAACTCACAGAATTACAGAACCATTTAGATTGGAGAAGACCTCTAGGATCATTGAGTCCACCTGTTAGCATAACACAGCCACGTCTACCACTAAACCATGTCCTCAAGCACCACATCCACATGTTTTTTGAGCACTTCCAGGGATGGTGTCTCCACCACTTCTCTGCAGAGTGGTAAACAATTCTCTCAGTGAAAAAGTTTTCCTTAATATCCAATCTAAACCTCCCCTGGTGCAACTTGAGTCCATTTCTTTCATCCTGTCACTGTTCCCTGGGAGTAGAGTCTGGCCACCCCAGCTGTGCCCTCCTGTCAGGGATTTGTGCAGAGACAGAAGGTCCCCCCTGAGTCTCCTCTTCTCCAGGCTCAGACCCCTCAGCTCCTTCAGCTGCTCCTCATCAGACTTGTGTAAAACTACTCTAAGGCACTGAGAGCTAATATACTTGTCCCATGAGTTTGTTGACAATATTGTGATTCCCAAACCGTATTGGCACTGTCAGTGGAAAACCTGTAATTCATATATACCCTAGAGAGCTTCCAGTAAATGGAGAGAGGATGATGGAATATGAAGCTTGAGGAACCTCAATTTCTACCTCAGCCCTAGGACTGCTTTCCATGAAGTGCCTCGGAGGACATGGCATGAGTAGATGTCATAGAAGCAGACAGTTGAGCTGGGAATGGGGGAATGGAATCTGCTAAACTTAGAAGAATTAGGAGCAGTGAGTCATTTTCAGATGCCTTTGGCAAAATGCTTTTGTTGGGCTGCTGCTGAGGACTGATAGTGAGCTAGGAATAACCAGTGCTCACTGACTGTGTGTGAGAGGAGAACAAACAGCTTGGAAATCTTTCTATAAACCCTGATGAGAAAGAGGTGTAGGTCTTTTTGTATCTCTTTCTTCCTCATCACTCCACGCAGGTCTGGAAATTGTCTCTCATCCTGAGTGAAGGGATCACCTCTTAAAGGCATGTTTTTTTTTATTTGCTCTCCACTGAAATGAGTATTCTGTTTTTCAGGGCATGGCAAACACTTTGTAGGAGCTCAGGAGAGGGAGAAAAGCAGCAGATAAAGGGTGGCAGATTTCACTTCCAAATCTAGATCAATAGAAACACTACAAAGTCTTTATAGAATTCCTTGTACCTCATTCCAAATTGTTTTCATGTTATAATTAGGAAAATTGAGGAAACACAATAGAAAGGACTAATGAGAGTCACTTAATAAGGCAGTTTTGAAAACAAAAGGAAAACCTACATTTCAACCTTGGTCTAAAACTGTGGGAAAGCTCAGAAGAAATTGAATCTTCCATTGAATTTTCTTCATTTCACAATTTTAATGTTCTTCAGTAAATAGATATTTTGAAACAAAGCATATTGATGATCTATATTGCACAGTAATTCAGCATGGGAAAAAAAAAATATAGCTCTTTTGTTCTAGAAACAGAAGGTAACAAGAGTGTAGAAGTAGGCAAGATGATGTTTAATTTTCCTTAACTTCAACCAATTCTTCAAGTTGTTTCATGTGCTGACAGGGAATCTGGCTCCTCCATTTACTCAGTACGTTGCTGCTTCTGTCAGACTCTCCATGTCATTATTCAAGCCCAACTACGTATTTCTGACTTTTAAAAGGATTGGCTTTTTAAGGATTCTAAAATACGTTCTAGTTGTCAATTTGACTTTATATAACATTACAGATTATCCCTGTAGATAAACATTATGTAGATTCTTCTAACAATTTTCCCCTAGGAGAGAGGATGAACTGATAAGGACCAAAATCTTAGTTCTGGAAAAAGAGGAAGGGAAGTACCTTTGCTTCATGACAGACACAAAGAGAAAACTGGGATGCAGGTGAGTTTAACTGCCCAAGAATGCTTGGTTTAAAAAAAAAACAACATAACAAAGAAACAAACAAAACAAAAAAAATCAAAACCAAGCAATTCCCCACACAAAAGAAATCTTAAAAAAAAAAGAAAAAAATGTTAGAAGGGGTAGGAAAGGCAGTGGGATTTATTATGATGTCTGTGTGGTTTCCATAACAGGAAAAACCCTTCCCCTCCCATCCTCACTCAGCTGATTTTTTGATGGCTAATTTAAAGGGTTTGCATTAAATACTGGGCATTGATTTCTTCATAATCTTATTTCTGTTTTGGATATCAGAACATTTGTAACAAACTTCCCTTTGATAAGAACTTGTGCTAATGACTCTCAGCTACCCTGGCATGTAACCAAATAAAAAAATAAAAAATAAAAAATAACATGGGAAACCAAGTTGTTGATTGGGAACTGGGTGCAATATGTGACTTTTCTTTTGGAAGCAGATAGAAAAAAAAGATTCACAGTAATTTCACATAAGTTCACTCATGCGGAAACATAATACAGTATAAAGGATTCTGGTAACTTTATAACGTAGGCACTCATCAAGGCATTCAGGTTGTATTCCAACATTGTTTTCCAATGTTTTCCAACAAGGGGAACTTTCACTGCCCTTTCACACTTAAATCACACCGTGAGCTGGACCTTAAGACAGGTTTGCCCACACCCTGGTCAGAACCTGGTCCTGGAGAACTGTAACACCAGTGACTTTGTCAAAGCTGCAGGCCCCCTACAGACAGAGGTCCAGTGATGTATTAGATGCAACCTTTGTTTACCATCTTGCCAATTAATTCCTCATTGATTTAGGATAAAAATTGCATCTCATTTGCCAAAGGGCACCAAGCATAAATTGATTTGGTATTGTCAAGCAGTATGTATTGTCAGAAAACAGTTAACATTCTCTGCCATATTTATATCTTCAAAGGTGTGCTAGCACATGTAAATGTCTGTGTGGCTGCAGAGTATACATATGGATGCAGAAACACCAGAAAAATAAAAACATTGACTTGCACTAGCTAAGGGAAAATGTTTCATCCTGTAATCAGCCTATGTGAAAACCAACTGCACAGTCCAAAGTAAGAAAATATATTAAGATTCTAAATATGCACCGATATATTTTCATGTTGGAATAAGATATCTGTGCAAATATCTACTGTAGGATTTAGGATTTTCTTTTTCTCTCAGTCATCATAGCATCTGTCATTCCAGGGCAAAAACTACATTAGTGTCCAGACAGTATATCTTAAGACCTGGTGGCTGTAATTTTGCTTCACAGTGCCTGTATTTTATCACTTTGAACATGTCTAAATTAAAGGAATATGCATATGAATGATTACTGAGTTTGAGTAGCTCCCAGCTCAGGTCATTTGCTCCTGGAAGTATGTGTCAGCATGCATTTTAGTGCTGAAGGAGATGTGCAGTCCATGGAGGGGATGTCAGCCAGCTCCAGGTTCCTTCAGGATGAGATATTTAAATTATTCTTTGAGCTAGATAATATCCATACCAATTAGGAAGATGAAGTGTTTCAGTATACAATTTTAATGCAATCTTGCATTGAGCAGCTTACTCTGAGGTTGTATTTTCACAAAAGACCCTGAGTGTGGGGTTACTTTAGAGCTGTAAATTTCATTTTTTAATACTCAGTATAATTTCCTATATAGTCTTAAAATTTGATTCATAAATCAGAATTTTACAATAGCGATTTGAAGAAACTCTACCACAGTAGCATGGTCCATTGTTTGGGTGCCCAGACTTTCCTGGTCAAGTCAAAGACACTTTATTTTTCCTTAGTGATTCTCCTTCTAATTCCACCTCAAGTTCATGATCGCTGAATTTTGTTGTTTCAGCTCATTCTCTGAAGGGTGCAGAGTGAAGGGAGTGTTTCAGTTCCCTTCCTTAAAAAAGAAAAGCTTGTGGAAAAGCAACAAAATATATCCTGAGAAGAACAAAAGGGATGGCAGCCAGAGGGGGCATTTGGAATATTCCGGGAGTGGGTAGTTCCAGGCTTCGAGAGCTCTAAATGCTGAGCAGGATAATCAGGTGCTGCTGCTATGGTAGCCTCCCTCCCAGAAGTGATGGGAATCACTGCTATTATTGTGTGGAATTCTTTGAGATCAGATGATGGAAAGCCCTGCAGGAGGGTGAGATGCTGTTCCTTACTGCCACTGCCTTCTCTCTCAGCTATTCAATGCGCTCAGCTAATGGCTGCACTAGTCATTATCTTTCCTATATTTCACGATTATACTATGTTACACCAGTCACAGTCTTCCCCCTATTTCACTATTAAATGAGACTTACTTTTCATTTGAATGTTATTGAAGAAGTTAGTGCGTCTAATTGAAGGTTTCTGACTCATTTATGGTAGTTTTAAAAGCTTAATCTTCAATTTTGAGAGCCTGGATGACCCTGATTACATGAACCATGAGCTACAATATGACTTTCTATATTTTCTGTGTCATTAAATGCTCTGATTCATTTCATGGCAGTGTGGCATATATCTTTGCACCTCTGTGTATATTATGTATATATTCAGCAACATCAACAAATAAATGTTGAAGCAATGTGCTAAACTATATTTATCATGTACTGCTGCTGCATTTGTCCTACTGTGAAAACTGTGCCATACAAGCCCTTGTAACAGAGATAGCTGAGTTAAAATTTCAGTTCCTTAAAAATTCATGTAAGAGATGTTAAATGTGGCTTTGTCCTAGAAGTCATATGAGGTCATCAGATGGCAAAGAAAAGAGAACACGTAACAAGCTATATGTAATGATTAAAATCATGTTTAGGTACATATATTATTTAGGACAGCATTTTGATACTTTGAGGGATTGTTCCTGATAAGTATCTAAAATAAGGAAGTTCTATTTATCCTAAAAAATCCAATAAGACAAAGTCTATTTAGATGATGAAAATTGGGAAATTCTGAGTGTGTGGCATGAAATGAGTAAAGCTTTTGGTTTTTGCCAAGAAAATATTCATAAGGGCCCTAATCTATGTGATTGTAGTGAATATGAATCATACTGCATTTGATATATCTTTGGATACTTCTAGTCTCTATTTTTAAGAAGGCCTAATTATCTTACTGTGAGAAATTTTCGCCAACTGCTTTTGATTTTTGCTATTTACTGTGCATTTACATAAACAGTGTCCTCTTCTGGACAAGTCTCTGAAGGCTTTGGGGATATTTTTATTTAAATAATGAATCACAATCGGGAAACCTACATTATGATGGTAAGAAAATAGTTTGTTTTGGAGGCATGCCAAAGGGCATGGGCAGAATCCTAAAGAAAACACAGCTCATCACAACTGGAACTGGATGAAGAAACTTTAAATGAGCACCAAGCTGTAATGGAACAACACAGATTTTTCTCTTACTAGTATTTCCTGCTTATAGGAATTATAGCTTTCTAACCTGAGTAAAATTACAGCATTTCTCATTTGAGACTACCAGCTAAAACTGGATCAGCCAAGTAGCTAAGACCACAACCATATTAATAAGTGGTTATATACGTCCACCACTGTTCTCAGGCCATTCCACTCCGAAATGTCAATATCCATAGTATTAAACTTCATTACCCTCTGAAAGAACTTTATTCAAATTCCCTATTGTGTGTGGTCCCTTGTCAATGCTAATTCATGCACTGTGCCCTGAAATAACTTGGGAAAATGTCAGTTGTGTCAGGCAAATAAGGTACCTAAGATTGTCTCAACAACTCTAAGTGGGAGAGTGTTTCAGAACAGCAGAATTTCCTGTTGTGTTTAAACAGAAAGATATAAATCTATGACTTCCAGTTGCTTCGTCTGTATCAATTATCTTAAAGAAATTAAATTTTCTGGGGGATATTGATGTGATAAAACCAGAATTCTGGTTAAATGGTTAAACAAACTTTGCAATACCCTTGACCACTCAGATCAAACCATGCCATGGTTCTTTGGAGAGGACTAGCAGCCTTGCCAGACTTTGTGCCAAAAGTCCTGTTTCTGTACCAGCCCATTTTCCTTTGGTTTGGGTCACTGGTGAAGAGGATTCCACCTCCATGTTTTCCATTTGAATGCCTACAGTCACCTTCTATCCATCATGACACATTTCAAGGAAAAAGTTAGAAATCTCTCAGCTTTCAAGGACTGACTGACAGGGTAATGAATAAAAACACCTCAAGTTTATCAGGCCAAAAGCAATGCCAGACAAACTGCAGAAGCTACAATATTTTTTGATATTTTATTGACTGTCATGTCAGTCAGGGAAGCGATCTAAAACTTAGTGTAACACTTACTAAGCTATCTTGAGACTCAATCTCTTTTCTTGATAGAGAGATAATAGCAGGGGGTGGAGGTGTGTGTGTTTATTTCCTTATTTGTTTGTATGGCATTGATCTTTTGATGGGATCCTTGCAGACAGTAACAGGGTCACTAAGGATCCTTGCTCCAGACAACAGCATCTAAGGCAAGGTGTGAAAGGGTGGCATGCTTCCAGAGGCTCTGGGAATGGGTCGAGGCTGATGTTTATCAAAAACAGTAGTGATTTTGGAAAACCCTCCTAATTCAGTTCTTCTAGCTTTGCAACACCGTCAGTGGCATTTGTTCCAATACTACTGAACACTCACCTTTTGAAAGCCAAATCCCCCTTCTACAACTGAGCTTTGATGCTTGGAAACACTGACAGTTTTTGAATATAGCTAAATATATTACTGTATTATTTAGTGCAATAAACTGTTTGTAGGTTTACTAGGTTTAACTGTTTTAGGCAAAACATGTTTTTCAATAGCTCCAACACTCTGGCAGTGAAAATAAGTCATGACAGAACTCAGATTAGTGTCTGTTTCTTCTCATGATTTTTTTTTCCTCATTCATACTTTGAGAAGTTTTGAGCAATGGATTTTTTTTGGAAGAAAGGGATCATAGTGTAAGAGAAAAAGAATTATGAACATTTTTGTTTGATCAAGGGTGGTTTGTGTGCCATCATCATCATGGTTTGTCTGTAAAGTAGAAAAGACTGCTCTACTACCACCGTTCTCTCCAGAGTGTCTCCATTACATTTATTTTCTTGCAAGCTGGCACAAGAAGAAAGAGGGAACTGAGATCAATTTTATTGACCTGCACAGATAACAAGCAAAGAAACTCAGGGAAATTAAATGAAATAAAGTATGTATATATACATATATATAAATATACATAAGGTAATAATTTCAATAATACTCCTATTGCTATTTTCCTAATGAAGTGTCACTCCATTTAAATAGTGGCTCTTACAGATGCAAGTCTTCCACAGGCCAGTTGCACATTCCCTTTCCATTAGTGAAAACCTTGTCAGTCCAAAAGAGCCCAGTTCGATGAATACAGATACTTGCTGCAGGTTTCCAAGAGTACTTCCCAGCTTCCAAGTTTCCCTCCCACCCAAGGGGAGAAAATACCACCTGTCTTAACAGAACAGTCTCTACCATTTATTTTCAAGCCTTGCTAACCTTTCTGCTGACTCTTAAGAAGCTTGGATAATTTTGAGAACATAATGAGACCATAATATCATAATTGAGGCTATAAACTCATAATTTTGAGACCATAATTGTTATAGTTTGACCTGAGGCATAAAACTGGCTGAAGAATTTCATGAAGTGGCTCCTGAATCAAATTCATCATTTCTACTGTAGAAACAAAGCCCAGGGTGATGGTTTGTGCTGCGTAAAAACATACAGAATGTGCTAATGTAAGAAATACCTAGAGCATCCTTTTCATTCACCATCCTTGAAAATCACAAATTATATTTGCTGTTCCCATGGGCAGTGTTCCATGGCATTCCCCTCAGCCCTGGCACCCATCAGTGCTGCTGGAAGGACTTTTGGCACCCTGGCTCTGTTTCCTTCCAGCCTGCATGCCCAAATTTTCCTTGCACAGAGATAAGGATGTACCCAGGGTATGCCTTGTTAATGCCTTTGTGTCCTACTGATAGATTTACCTGGTAGATTAATTGCCTCATTATAGATACTCAAGGCTGGAAAAAGCTGATTCTACAATTTTACTACTTTCATAATAAATATTACCCACCTAATTTTTTATTTCTTTTCCTCACAAACAGATTTTCTACTTGCAGGTTTTTGCCCTTGGGAAATAATAATAATAAAACCAAAACCCCTCCTGTTTTTCATATTCTCTTGCTTTTCAGTTCAGCAGGAGAATGGGAAGGAAGGAAGGGCTGCAGATAGTTCATATTTTCTTTCTTTATTCACCTATCTTTAACAATGTTATTTTCTCTTTTAAATTGCTTAGTACAGGACCACAATGTAACTAAAATAAAATAATTCTTTTATCTTCCTCTGCACAAACCTTGCAGCTATGTGTAAATGAATCTAGGTAGATATCTACCCTAAAAAAGAATAAACTGAAAAAAGTCACACTATTTCTCCCAAGGCTACTTTTAGCTTAGAGTTTGAGAATTTCTATAGGTAAAAAAGGTTGACAGTATAAAAGAGGGGGTTTTTTTAGTATTATTTAATAATGTCTTCCAGTGTCATAATTTGAAGCACCTTCCCTTAGGCATACGATCTTCTCCAAGACATTACTCAAGACAGGTTCCTTTTTTCGTTCTAAAACTTAAGAGTGGAATCAAAACTATTGATGAAGTCTAAAAACTTATAAAAGGCAGTATAGTAATTACTGTGCTGCCTTTTTTCTTCCCTTCAGTGCTTGGTAAAACTTTAGCTCTGTGAAGAAAACACTTTGACATGATCAATATCCTAATACATTTCCTGCCTTATGAAACTGGTACAAGACCTTGTCTGATTTGACCCATTACAACTGAGTGCTTCTCCCTCCACCTCTACCCTTCACCCTAACTTCTAAATTCAGCTGTTTTACTTCCAGTGCTTCTTGGAATGGATCATTTGATGCCCAGTGACATCAGTTGAACTTCATCCCCTTTTTTTTACCATCTGGAAAACTGCCTATTTGTACAATACATGAAAGAAAGAAACCATGCTATACTCAAATGCAGACAGTATCATGCACTGAAATTTAAACCTACAGCTTGAAAAATTTTAAGAAAAAAATATTTATTTTTTAGAAAAGTTAAAAATAGTATTTTCCCCTGAACATCATTAATTTTCAATATCTGAACAACTGTGCATAGTGAACAGTCTCAGCTGTTTCTCTCACAGGATGAGAAATACCAAAAACTCCCCAGGAAATGAATCTTCTTTGAATAACTGAGATGGAATTTTTAATGTCATGTCAGATAGATTCCTCAATCTTGGCTGCAATACTGCAATGTATAAACTGTAATGAGCTTTCTATCTCATTTCTAAGTTTTCTATCACCTACAACTATTTGAGAATAATAAAACCCAAACAAACTTTATTAATCTGAAAAGCTGTGTGTATACCTGAAAAGGTAGTTTAGTTAGTTATGTTACTCCCGATGGCCATTTTCATATCTGATGTTAGCCCAAAAATATCTGGAGAGGACAGACCTAATCAATGTAATTGATATCACAAAGACATCTTCATCTGTTTGTTTCTACCCAACTATTCCATCTTCCATGTGACTTACCCAGCCAAAATTTTTAAACTTTGTTTTCTAGCCCATTAGTTGATTCCCTTAAGCTAACAATAAATAGCACAAGACTGAGATTCTACTGAAATTTATTTCAGATTCATGATCTTTAGCCAAAGTTGTTTGTTTTTTTTGTTGTTGTTGTTTTTTTTTTAACAGTGGTATATGATTGTGTGATATAAAACCAGTCTAAATACAAAATCACTTTTTCCATATATAGCTAACAGCAGTAACATAATTGTAACAGTGACTACTGATAGCAATTGGCAAGGAAACTGATAAAATTAACAGCTGAAAACAATGAATAAATTAGGAAATGAAAATGATGGTATATTAGTATACCTGTATATGAGCAGAGTGAGAGCTTATTTTGTGTGGGAGCAGCATCAGGAAAGCAAATGCAAATCTGGAAGGTAAGGTCTCTTTGTGCTTGACCCTAAAATGCTTCCAAAGTCTGGGATCAGTCAGAGCTTCCCTGTAAGAAAACTAGCCAGAAGTGTCAGGCATCATTCTATAAATGGATTTCCAAATGACAGGTTCTGCCTGACCAGGCTGGTCTCTGATGAATAAGCATAGCCATTTCATGATTGTAGGGACTGAAACTTCTAGGAAAAGGAGATGAAACAGATCAGAACTTTTGCTATCTACAAAGCTAACAAGAAGACTGGACCACTTTGAAAGCCTGTTCTTGCAAATTGTATTTAAAAAAAGAAAAAAAAAAAAAAAAAGTGGTCTTTTATTCCCATCAGCAGTGATCTTGTCAGGAATATCAGCTACCACATCCCAGCTGAGGGTTTACATTCCTGAAAGGAGCTGTGACCTGGAAGAGGGAAGTTTGGAGCCGTAAGTTGGCCCTTTGGCTTTCACAGAGAAGTCAGAGCCTGTCACTGACTCAACAGCTGCAGCTGGCAATCCTGGGGCATCAGGGACCTGGAAAAGCCCCACGTAACTGTGGAGGTTTCTGTCAGCCTGGCAGATTTGGAAAAACAAAATGATGGAGGGCTGCTGACAAATTAACCCATTAAATCTGGCTTAATATTTTCTTCTTCTTTTTTTTTTTTTTTTCTGTAGTGGGCTTACTCCCTCTCTCCAGTAAATACAGAAAATTTGCATTTGCTGATAATGCTGATGCCTTACTGAGTTTCACATCCTGTTCAGCATCTTTATAAACTGCAAACAAGACATAATGGTCAACCAGCAATGCCTCATATGATGACACAGTCAATAATGCTAAACCGTGGCTGAATAAACCCTCTGCATTAATCTGGAAATAATTCACCAGGGAAGAACATCATTATTACCCAAAAAATAAAATTAAAAAAAAAATTAAAATTGAAATAAAAAAAAAAAAAAATCCAGATTCACCTTAGGATCAAGAAAGATTGGTCTTTTATTCAAGGCTTACTGATAAAGCTTTTTAAATGATCCACTTGTGATTTATAAAACCTAAAAACCAGATTTAGCCTGAGATTAAAAAAAAAAACAACAAATGTTGCATAGACTAGGATAGACAGCAGTTTTATCCAGCAAGGAATTCTATAGATCACAAGCCCTTAAAAACTGAGAGAGACCTATGGCTGTGGTCTGCTCAGAGAGCAAAGACTGGTCAGCACGGCTTGGCAGAGCACAGCATGGCTCAATGTCCTGAGGATTTCTGTACACAAAATGAGCTAGGACTAGGATACAATAAAATAACAATATCTCTTCATAGAAAGATAAAACTATTACCCATGAAATACAAAAATCCAATGGCTGTGCTTTATTATAAACCCATAACACATCCAGGCATGCATGTATTTTCCTAAAGTACTTAAATAAGGCTTCATGCACTTCCACAATGTGTCAGAGATTGGCTTTTGCTTTGATTTTCACTGAAATGTGACAAACTTTGTTCACTATGCAGTTCTGCTTCCCACTGCAAATAATTGTCACTTTGGTAGCTCTAGCGAGTGATTAAGGCTGAGACTGGGCTCTTTTTACCTATTTTGCTCATATTTTCCAGTACAGCTGCCTCATTTTCACACAAAATTGTCACTGTTTCGCTTTGTTATCCAAAACAGCTCTATGATGGTTTTGATGCACTTGTTTTAGCCATTGCAGCTGGAATTATGGAAACAGGCAATGCATTAGCAAATAACTAAAACCCTGCAATTTTCTGCCTCATGACAGAATCAGAAATGATAAGAAACCACTATTTACATTGCATGCCATCAGAACTCTGCAATCAGACAGAAGCTGGTAGACGATATTTAGCCTTTGCATTAAAAAACACAATTTCTCATAAAATCAAACTCTAAGCTCAATGTTGTCCTTGAGCAAACAGTGTGAAGGCAAACAAGCAAAGCAGAAAAAAAAACCAAAACAAACCACAAAAGTTATTTCCATTATAAAGATTCACACGGCTTGCTTGGAAAAGAATACAAACAATTTCATACATTTAGGTTAAAAAAATTAGCTTATAATGCACAGGATCTGGACAACAGGATATCTTCTGGTCCATAGTGGGGAACTGAGGCAAAACAAAGCAGCACAAATGGCCACAAAAGGCTACTCCAAAGGTCAAAGGGAGAATTACTTTGAAAACCAAAATGCAGCTATGGCACTCTACTTTTTGGGGGGGAGCAAGGATGGCAGATTTTTTCTCTTGTTAAACTCAGTGGGAGAGAACTCAGGACTTTCAAGTGTCTGATGTATTGCAGACATGCAAGACCATCCAAGGTGCTCTCATGAGGCCAACAGATGTGACACAGCACCTGCTGGTCTTCTGGCTTTTGAAGCAGCAGCTGGAGAGTGGGCAGAACTCTCTAAAAATCATGCCTGAAAAAGAAGTGGCCTTTTCTTCAAAAGGTAGTGGCCTTTTCTTCAAAGAGACATGGGCTGATTTTTTCAGGAGAGGATCCAGGACTGGGTTCAATGCCAACAGAAATATGTAGGAAAAAGGAGTAAATAAAACTTGGAAGCCTTTTTATTACTTCCTCAGTGTTAAAGACAGTAAAAGGCAGTTTCTTGTTCAAATGAATGGTTTATGTGCAACCAGAATATGATCCTGGGAGAGACCAATGCAACCCTTTGTACCTTTATTCACGAACATTTTAAATACAAGGGGTAGATTCTTCTGCTGGGTTTAATTTTTTGACCTTCTGGGTTTTATGTATGCCCTTTTTATCTTTTGTTTGTTTGTTTGTTTGTTTTGTGTTTGTTTTTTTTTTCCTTTTTTACTCAATTACTTAGTTTCTTAGAAAGCATTTGCTGCTTGCTTCTGAAGCAGTAGAGAATAGAGCAGGGCTGGACCCATTTCATGTGAGTCCTACTATATAATTTACTAGATATGGTTTATTCTCCCTCTTTTCTCTGAGTTTGGCAGTGGCATCTAAGAACATGCTTCACAAACCCGTAATACCTCTTCTTGCCTCTTCAGCCAGAGATAATGTCACCAACAAAAATCTGTCATTAGTGCAGAAGCAAAAAGCAAAAGAGGCAACAGCAGAGTCTGTGGCCAATCTGCATCATGTATCACACTGTGGAGTGCACCAGAAAATACAGCATATTAATTAATTTACTCCAGATCACTTTAACTTTGCAATAGGGTTTAATGATCAATGTTAACAGCTTTATGAGTCTGATTTTGCTAATTGCTCATATAGGAATAACCAGATACTCAAAAAAAACCCCAAAAAAACAAAAAAACAAACCACATATAAATAACCTATGAGGTTTGCCTAGGCTTTTATTAGAGGACAGAAACACAGACCATACTTTTTCTGAATGACAAAAGATAGCTTGTTCCCACAGAGGTTCTTTTATACTATCATAAATCCTCCATAAGGCATTTCATTCACGTCATTGTTCAAATATTTGCTATCTGCTGATGTATTGAATTTTCTTTGCTTTGTTAATATCTATTAATTTGTGAACTTATTTTCTACATACCACAGTGGGAGAAGGCCCCGAGTGTCATAGCACTCAACCACTTCTTGTCAGAGAAAAACAAATGCACATATTCACTTCTCTTTTGGAAATTGTTTATCTTGCACAGTACTTTCTGAATAAACCTGTTTTTTCAACACTGGACTTTGGTTTTGGAGAATGTAACTTCTACAGACTCATCAGGGAATTCTTGTTATCCTTAAACTGTCTGAAATACTTCACAAAAGCCATGAACACTGACCTTGGGATGACTACCATGAAAGATGTTGGATATCTAATTTATTTTCTCCATGTTCTTAAACCATGTTCTGTGTTGTCCAAATTTATAGGTGGCAAGGATGTGTCTACCTAATAAAGCCATTATTGTAAAATAAATTATACTCTAAGTGTGTGTAAATGACTCTGGAGGATTCTATCTGCCTAAATTAAGGCTCTGGAACTTTTCCCAATTCACCAAAAGCTCTTAGACTGTTTTACCTGAGACATTAAATGCAAGTGTGAAAACCAGTTTTCTCAGTCTGTAGAAATCACAGCAGTAGTTTTACTGTTCTGAGACATCAGGATCAGACCAGACTCATCAGGAGCACTGCCACCACCACCTACTTTGGCTCACTTTTGTTCAGGAGAAAAAGATCCTATTGTCACCCTAGCTATTCAGAGCTATTTTTTCCGCCCTGAATTTACCTCTCTTTTCTTTCTTTTGTCCTCAAAACTGCATCCAAGAGCACATTTTCTGCCTCAGTTCTATAAAACCCAGGGAAGGGGTGGAGTACTCCTCCCTGGAGATGTTCAAGGAACAACTAGACACACACACAATATGTCAGTGTTGTGTTCTCATTTTTTTCACACTTTTTTAAAATTTATTTTGATTCTTTTTTATTTTATCCCTAACATCTTTAGGTTTTTCAATTATCTTTGAGGAAATGTGATCTAACAATCTAGAAGTTAGTTAAGTGACAGGAGTTTTTGCTGTAAAGGTTTTGGCCTTAAAAAAGGCCAAATAAATGACTTTTTCAGCATTATAACTTTTTAAGTTTTTAAGCTGATTTTTTTTTTTTCATCCTTTTCTGTAATGGGAAGTCAAAAGTCTTTTGCAATAAGAAGAAACTAGAAACAATCACAAGCTAGGAATATCTTGGAGAGGATTTTAGGAAGTCTTACAGACCCATCTCTCTTGAATCTCTCATACTACATGACCCATGGCTTTTTGTCCCATCCCTGCACAGCTGGCAGAAGCCTTTTACAAGCACACAGACCTTTGTTACCTCAAAACCTTAGCATTTGCTTCACCATTACATGGTATAACAGCAAATAAGTTTTTAATTAACACTTTGACCTCACTGAAGTCCAAATTCTCCTCACCAGCCTAAAGAAAATAGTGCTTTATATCAAAGTTAAGCCATTCTATTTGATGCAACAAGGTGAAAAAACCACTTTGCTTCAGTAACAGTGGAAACATCATTTCAATTGAAAATGTCACACGAAAACATCCAGTATTGCCATATCAAGTCTCTTCATTTTTTTTTTTCTTTCCACAGAGAACATTAATATTATAGTCCCCATTCTGGCTTCTAAGATGCCTCATACTGTGAAAATTCAGATTTGTAACAGGGATAATATTATTTTTTTTTCTATTTTTTCTGCCTTCTATGTTTTGGTCATGTTCTCTTTGAGGCAGAGGCTATCTCTTATTAGATGATTTACTTGCAAATCATAAAATAACTGCATGTAAATTTGTTCCATGGGTGCTTAACTCTTAATGTGCAAAATAGTACTTGTAAAATAAGTATTTTAAAAATGTGAATGTTGTTTTCTTTCTACATATGAAGGAATTCCTGGGAAGGTTGTAATATATATGAAGAATTAATTTTGAGAATATTTTCCATTCAGTGGTTTATAAATATTCTACAGTCTCTATAGTCTTTATGGAAATCCCTTGCAAATGGATTTATAACTGGGGCTAAAAGTGACTCCCAATCCATTCCCATATTAGCTGAGAAATATTAATATATATATACTGCAAAATTATGCCAAAACCAAAAGAGGAAGAAAACCAGAACTCTTCCAGATCTTCCAGACTTTTGAGTGAGCTTTGGATAATCACTTGAATGTTCATACATCCCTCTGAAGCAAAGCTTTTCTGATGTTTATGCCTCAATTAATCACAATCAAGAAATTGGAGCAGTTTATGTTACCTGCAAAAAATATTTAAATTCCTTTTATATGGTTTTCCCCAACTCTTCTGCAACACTGTCAGTTCTGAAGAAGATGAAATAGAAGAAATAGATATGAATTAAATTACATTTTTGCCCTTAGTTACTACCTGAAATGCCATACAAGCATGCATATGTATATATCTATATACTTATGTTTACATACACATATTATATTGTGTGCATGCACATAAACACAAAATTATGCATACATTTGTTCTTTTATACTTGCAAAGAAACTGATTTCTTTGCAAATATGGATTACATCCCTGCCATAAGATGGAGTTACCATCTCTGAATCTGAATGAAAGCTTCACTCCCAACACAATCTCTGCTGAGGCATTTTTGAGCCCAGCCGTCATCTGTATCTAAACTAGGATGGACAGGAGCCATGTCTGCCATCTGGCCACCACTCTGAGAGCTCTGTGAAAAAAGACGGTGGTGCCAGACCCCTTTCTTGCAGACAGATGTGCACCTTCCACTGACGTTCGTGGCTGGCATCAGCCACCAGCCACAGCAGAGAGACACTGAGCTGGCATGAGGGGAGGGAGGTTCTTTGAGCCACAGAGGTTGTCTGCACTGGGGGCAGGTTAAGGGAGGGTGGAATGTCCTGCTAACATAGGAACATTAGGGCACATCGCTAGGGAGTCGACAAAAGATATCTGGTTGTCTGTGGAGGCTCCAGAGCCAAGGGCAGTAATGGTGTGGAAGGAGGCCTCCAATGTATGAAGTTAAAGCATAAAGACCAGGTTTTCCCCCATAGAAGAACAGAAAGAAGAAAGCTTTTTCCCTAGTTCTTTGCACCACCATTTCACTGTACCCCAGTTATTTGTACCCAGTTGATGGCCCACAGGCCATCCCTCCCCTCTTTACCTTCTATGGCCTTCCCCTAGAAAGTTCTCCCTTCCCTGTTTGCCCATTGGCCCCAGTTTGCTGCAATCCTCCACCCCTGTTACCCCATTGGCTCTCCTTCTCCCTGACCCTTCCTCTGCACCACTTTACACTGTTCCTATTGGACCCTGACCCTTGGATCCACCCCCTCAATATCCCTGGACCCTCCATTGTTCCCTGTTTTTTGTTCCTGGACCCCTTCAGTGTGTGGCTGCAATAAACCCAACTGGAACTCCGTTCAAAGACCCCTCCTGTTTCTCATCTATCCGTGGAGTGCTTGTGAGTGTGTGTGTGAGTGTGATCCTAGCCTGCCCAGACGCCTTCCTCTCTGGAGGTGCTTCTGGGAGGGTAGCACCACCTTACCATCACACCCAACACTACAGTTGGATTCAGGTTTTGACCCACCTTTTGAGTGACAAACAGTTGTCAAATACTGCAACCTCTGGACCACTCCATCTGCCTGCTGGATGAAGTTTATCTCACTTCCCCTATTTCCTTGTCAGTTTGCTGAGTATCATGGACCTGCCTAAGGGATAGCTATCAACAGGTGGAAGGGAGAGTGTGGCAGGGCTTGGCAGTTTTATACATTGTCACAGTGTCCCTTTTGGAGTTTACTCCTCCACCCACCCGGTCCAGCTCGACACTGTTGACCTGCGGGGGGACACCCCTCCGAATCCTGGGAATCAGAGGAGCGGCTTGATGGAAGAGACCACAGCAACAATAGAGGAGGCAGGAGTCAGGACCTCTTGAAGGGCAAAGTCCAAGGTTTATTGAGTCCCTACAGTGACCTCCGACCTCAGGGAAGCTGCTCCAGAAGAGCCCCAGAAGCAGGGATGAACAGCAACTTAAATTTGGGGGAGGAGGCAGGGGAGGGGACAGGTCTCAAACCAATGGGAAACATGGGGGGAGTGTGAAGGGATCAGAGGGACATTGGAAAGGATCAATGAGGAAGGTTCAGGGCGGAACCTCCTCTGTATCTGTCCTGTCACTTGACCACCCTCCCTGAACTTTCTAGAAGCTGGGAGGACTAGCTGAGTGACAGACAGAGTCCAGAGGGGAGGAACAGGGAACATTCAAAAACAAGAGGCAGGTGCAAGGGTGGATTGACAATTGGGGTAGGAGAGTACAACTTGGGTTAAACCAGAAACAAAAACAAAGGGGAAAGGGGAACAAACCGTTAACATAACATGGGAAGCAAAATTAACAACACAATACAACAGTACATTGCTTTCTGAGTTCCCATTGCAAGCTTTCATGATCACATTTCCTTATGACAAAATTTCACTTCCAAAACCTGGTTTCCAGGCTGTGTAGGATTTTTTTTTTTTTCCTTTTCCCCTCTGGATCCAAGCTCATCCTACAAGTCTAGGAAGCGTGAAGGTAAGGACCTGAGCACTTTATTTCTACACACTGTAGTCGGGGTATTAAAACTCATTACTATAAACTCATGGTTCTTCAGCATGAGCTCCTATAGCGCAGACTTTTGGGTTTAGTTAAGGCAAGAGTCTGCCTGCTCACAGCACTGTGCAAGATTGATGGATACTCTGGACTAAACCCAGGCTGCACAGTGGAACATGATGAAGAAATACCTAAACAAACAGTATATCCTTATACACAAGAGAATAAAATATCTCAGATTGCACCTGAGATTGTGCTTTGTAATTGTGTAAAACATGATTTATTCAGAGTGACCAGGGATGACTAACAGTGGACTAAAACATCTGTAGTGTCTTGGAATACTGTAAGTGCACAGTGGTGTATGTAAAGATGATACCTCAAACTTTTGCCCTTTCAGTCTAGGAGTGAAAAGAAGTAGCCTGTGCATTTAGTTGAACTCAGGAAAACCCTGGAAAAGCTGAGCACACTGCTGCACATACTCCTGGGAGAAAGCACTCAGAAAATTTTTCAAGGCAAAGCAAAGCCAAGATACCAGTCCATATGGAAAACAATCATAAAAAAATACATAAAATTGAGAAGACAGTCATTGTTGGGTGGAAAGTGATAAGGAATTCTCTAAGTTCTGGTTAGCACAATCAGATGAGAACGTTATTGCAAGCCAAATAATTGAGATGGATAGTTACATAAGGTATCTATTGGCTCCCTTTCAGATAAGAAAAAGGAAAAAAAACAAAACCAGAAGGATTCATTTTTGTCTCAGATGGAAAATGCTAACAGTGTAACTTACTGGGGAACCCAGAGCAGAACTGTCCTATGTGAGATGGAGCCTCACAGAGACAGATTTGAGAGAAGCCTGAACACAAACACATAAATCAGGGATACATCAAGCTGAGATCGTGATAAATACGTTCTGAACATTCCTACTGGGCAAACTTCAGTTTGAGATTTAGGGAGCATGTAATAGACCAGAATTAAAAGACAGCAGCACTGAAAACTTGCTGTATCCTGGGGGCACAAAGGGATTGTTTGTTTTTTCCTTGCTGTTGCTGAAGCACCATGACATGGTGCACAGAGGAGCACTTGCCCTCCGTGCAGGTTGGTATGTGACACAGTGCTGGAGTTTCAGCTAGCTCAGTCCAGGACACCATGCCAAGTGTGGGGAGCAGCTTCTTAATGAAGCAGCAGCAGCTAAACCTTAGAGCTGCTGCTCTACAGCACGTTAAGCTGTCAGCACAAGGCAGAGACAAAGGACGAGGAGGAGGTTCTCTGTATGGGGTTCTGGGAATGGATTTATTATCCAAAGGGGTCAGGGACAGGAGATCCCTGAGCACCTCTGTGCTCGGGATTAAATATAGGGAGGTATCCAGGGGTGGGTACAAAATTTTAACCTATCAGGAACATACAGGGGAGGAGCATGAGGCAGGATTTACAGTATAGGAACCAATATAGGAACATACAGGGGAGGAGAGGACAAGTCACATGGGCCAATGGGGTGTTGAGGGGTAGGGGATTTACAGAGGGGTGGTACAATCAGGGATTGGCCCAGCTGGGGATTGACAGGGAAGGACCTGGAAGAAAGGGCAGGGTTATAGTGATGGGCAGGGAAAGCTGGGCATTAAGGGTGCTGGGTCACAATGATAGGCAGTGTAGGGGAGGATACAACTTTGGGATGTACCAACTTGAGAAGGACATAGAGAAACATTCTAATAAACTATTAACGTTGAACAATTAACTATAAACTATAAAATAACTGTACACTGCAACAGGTATGAGTGTATTTTATCAAAGCATGGCTGTACTGCATGAAAATCACAATGAAACAGAGAGCAGAGTGTCTCTGCCACAACAGCTGAATTCAGAAGTGGTCATGCAGACTGTTTGGATGGGAGGCTGCTGCTCAACGATGTGATCATTTGGTTCCTCATGCTGAGAAATTAAAATGACAAGCTCGACACAAGCAGTAGCCAGAAATATCTTTCTCCTGTGGATTTCAATGTGATATAAAGATATCTAATGTTAATTTGATAACTAGCTCATAACCTTCTCTGTCTCTATTCAAAGCAGCTTCCTAGGCAGTAATTCTTAAGTAATGTGAAGGAGGGAGAGGAAAGTACAGGGTGGGGGGAAAAATAATTCCCAAAGCCCCTTCAGCAGCTGCATTTCTTAGTTAACAACAGAGTATAAAGAATGCAAAAGACATGAACACACAGAAAGAGTGTTCCCAACCTATGAGGCTTTAGTGGAGTCTCTGGAATTTAGAGGATTCTTAGGAATCTTTGGTATCTTTTCTTTTCCTGTAGCTTCACCTAATAATAGTCTTGGTTTTTAATAGGCAGTGAAAACTTAAAACAGTTTGTTGTTTTTTTTTTTAGTGATACTCTTTGGTAAATCCACATGAAATTGAGACATCAGCAGAGAGGGTTTAATTTGGAGCTTTTTCAGCACAGAACATTTTAATTGGCCCAGAGAAAGCAGGGTATAGAGATAACAACACTTCGGGATACTTCCTTAAAGAAAGTTCTTATTACTTTATCTGTTTTCAGTTTGAGTGAACTAATGGCAGCCTGAAGGAGATTTTCTCAATAAAAGAAAAAGAAGGTGGTAAAGCCACCATGCTGGTTCAGGGCTAGCAAGAGGGACCTCTTCATATCTCAGGCCTTTATGGTGATGGATGACAGCTCTGCTTCAGCTCTGATGTTGTGTAGAGGGACCTGGCAGTGTGCCCTAGATGCCACCTTTCCTGTCTCATTGCTGTCCCTAAACTGAAATGCCATCCATTAACGTGATTTCATCAAATAATGAAACAGAAAGAGCACTGCAGGAAACAAAAAACCTGTGACAAATCACAGGAACATTTTTACAAATACACCCACATACACACCACTCCTCCAGTTCATATTGACAGTCCATGGAACCAGTCATTGAGAAGTACACTGCAAGGGATGCAACAGATGGAGAACACTAGATACATCATCTGGCACAATTCCCAGTGTGGGATTGCTCCCTTAGGTTCATTTTCTAACATTTTGTCCAGCATTGTATGACTCAATGAGAAAGCAGAACAAAGAAAACATGCAAAAGGAAAAAAAAAAATCAAGAAAAAAAAAGGCTAAAAGAGCTAAGAACAGTAGAACAGAAGCAAAAGCAAATCTTTTGGGAATTATTCAAAAAGTCCAGTACTAAACAGGAAAGTTTCAATATTTTATTCTGTTATTTTTGCCCAAACATTCTTTTTGCTGTACACTGATTTGATTTTGAATGTATACCCAGTATCTGATGTTTATTTAATGAAGATAGATCTAGCCAGAGTGGAAAAACAGGTACCTTCCACTGTGTCTGATTTCTCGGTTTTCCCATCCATTCAAATGGCTGAATAAAACTGAAAGTCAAAATTTTAAAAATATTGACATCCCAACCTGGAAGAAATTTTTGTGAAGCCAATGAACATGAGGACTCATTTAAATATATAGGTCTTCTTTAGAAAGTGATAATATATGTCAATGTCTTTGTCAATGGCAATGGAAACCTTCCCTATCAGAGAGGAGGACTGAAGGTAGGGAAGGCAAAAGCCTTTGTTCCAGATGGATTTAAGGCATATCATGGGCTGAACAAGCCAGGAACAGCAGTAAAATGGGATCTCCAGAATCTTAAATGTGAGAATGCACTTTCACTGCCTGCAAGGATTTTAAGAAGGCAGAACAAAAAAGAAATAACTTTTTTCTGGACTCCTTTGATGTGTACGAGACCTAAACTACCACATAAAATTGGACTAATTAGCTCCTGCCAAAAGTTATGGGGGGTCATTCTGAACTTCATATAGTACCACTAGATCTAAAAGTCAGTATTCCTTTTTTTTTGTTTTTGTTTTTTGTTTTTTAATTATTCATCACCATTTCTATGCTTTCTTATTACTTTATTAGCAGAGTAAAACATGCTTAATGTCTCAGTAGGACGTGGGAGTAGATAAAGCATGTTTGTGCACAAGAAAATCTATCATGTTTGTTTAAGCTCCATTCCACTAATCCACTTTTTTAGGAAAGATTGGGAACAGGTTTAGTTTTCAGAAGTAGATGCTATCTGCTAAGTGGCAGACCTGGAGTTGATGGCAGCTGAAGAGAACACAAGGGCTATGCTTCTGCCCAGGCACCAGCATATCCTTAAGCAACCCATTCACATAATTTTGCTGTTTTCAAAGCCCTCTGACCTGCTTCTGGGACCAAGTTGGCATTGGCATCTCCAAACCAGGACTTTCAGCAGACCCCAGGCTCAGTATCATGTCAGAGATGAGCAAGGCTGCTGCCTGCACACCCTGCTGTGCAGGGGGAGCGTGACAGAAATGCTCCACGTAATGTAATTTTAAAACCTTTGATTGTACTCTTACTTCTTTGAGGCAAGAATGTGTGCAATCATCATCACATGGCATGAATATTAAGGTCAGATGCAATCTCCTGCTGTTAGAGTAGGAGTTGGCTTACACAGATCACCTACTTTAACAGAGCTGATTACAGCAATTACTGGAAAAACCACAGCTCTCTTACAGCCAGGTCCCAAGCATTTTCCTTCTTAAGAAAGCAGGCTGCTAAGGTGCTGTACCTCATCAATCATAATTAGCCATCTCTTTTCTTCCAGTGGTTTGTATAAATGGAAATTTATTAAAGTGCTGAATCATAACGCTAATTGCAAAGTTCATTTTATCTGGGCAGACTTCTAAGCCACTGGCATTAAAGGAGAATGATTATTATTTTTCCACCCCTGTAACTGGAATTACTCCGCATTATATTCTCTTGGCAACAATGAAATCTATTTGAGAGCTTGAGCTGTATAGTGTTGCTTTACTTTCCCACAGATCTGTATCTTTTTATGTCAGACTGAAAGTACTCAAAGGCACAGGGATTGGCTAGGATTATCTAGCAAAAACTTCAATTTATATTGATTCATATCAGCTCACTGTAGACTCTCTAGGGTTTTGAGCTTTATTTTACCTAAGCTAAATTTTTATTTTCCACCATGGAATTTCTGGTCCTCAACAATGTCCTGGCTGAATTGTTCTTATTTAACAGACTTGTGCAGTGTGCCCCTCACAGAGGGTAGGTAATGTTGACTCACTGTCATAACTGGATTTCAGAGTACTCTAGTAAATTAAAGGAAGTTAAAAGAATGTAATTCAAGGCAATTAAATTACTTTGGGCTTTCCTAAATGATTTGGCTTTGAGATACTTTGAAGGGTGTAATGACATAACAGAAATTTAGGTCATCATTTTAATATGGCCCAGGATCACTGCTGCTGGGATTCTCTGCTCCTAAACAAAAAAAACAAAACAAAACAAAACAAAAAAAAATTAAAAATTCAAGTGGAAAAAAAAAAAAAAAAGAAAACAAAATAACCCCAAGACATCCTTTCTATAATAATAGAAAAAAAATAGTGTGATTTTGTGAATGCTGCAGCTTGACTTCTGCATCTCTTGCAAAGATGTCCTGCCCCAACCACAGACATTTTCCAGTATGCACCTTTCTTTTCCAAATATCCATTTTCTTCATGGAATCTTTCCTCTGCCCCCCAGTCACAGAATCACAGAATCATTTAAGTTCAAAAAGACCCCTTAGGTAATTGAGTCCAAGCTTGATCAATCCCCACTTTGCCAACCAGAGCAGAGCACAGTGTATCATGTTCAGTAGTTCCTTGGACACCTCCAGGATTGATGATTTCAACGCCTCCCTGGACAGTCCTTTCCATTGCTTAGGCACCTTTTCCATGAAGAAATTCCTCCACATGTCCAGCCTGAGCCTCCCCTGCCACTCCTGAAGGCCATTTCTTCTCCTCCTGTTCCCTGGCAGCACAGCCCGACCCCCCCGGCTGTCCCCTCCTGGCAGGGACTTGTGCAGAGCCACAAGGGCCCCCTGAGCCTCCTTTTCTCCAGGCTGAGCCCCTTTCCCAGCTCCCTCAGCTGATTCTCATAGAACTTACTCTCCAGAGCCATCAGGTATCTTGTTGGATATCCAATTTCATGTCAATGTTTCTATCAAATTACTTGTTTGCAGGTGACTTCTTACAAAATTAGGTTGTTGATAGCTGGGCTGTGATTAGACTTGCAGAGGTCTGAAATCTTAGTCCAGCTACTGTCATTAGTTATCTCAAGAGGGACAGGCATATCAGTAGGTGGATCAATAGGTAGATCTACCCAGCCAGCCCTAACTTTGATCAAATATTTTATTTACTCTCTGAACCACTCAGGTATAAACAAATTGCAGCCTAAAGCTGTGTACACAGCCATCTAAAAGACGACATATTTTTGTCAAGCTCGTGACCACAAATGAATCAGAGACGTCCTGCCTCTGCAGGAAAAACATTCATCTGCCTGGATTCAGTGGTAAAAACAGGCCCTGCGTCACTAAGGCACCAGGACCAGCCTTCCTGGTTAGATACCTTCAAGGAGAGCTGCTTCAAGAATATGCAAACACATTTTTGCACAAAGACGATCAACTACTGTCATTAGGGAGCTTTCAGCATGGAGAAGGTTATGTCTCTTGCCTGAAACAAAGAGATTTTCATTTTCTCATTCACCGTCTCTAATTACTTTTACACATTCACATATTTATACATATATTTATTTATTTGCATACTCATTTGATTTAATTAATTTGAGTATCTAAACTCTATTTAATTTTTGGGCACTTAGTGAAATAGTCTGTAAATCAGTGCTGTGTGTCACTGATCAGTGAAGGGGAAGCAGAAAATATTTTCTAGCGGTGTCCGCTTGGAGATCTCTCTACCAAAAGGCTGAGCATTTCTTAATTAGGAAAATAGCATCTTATTTGGGTGGGTGTGAAAAAGTACCTTGCTTCCTTGGGGTGCAGGCTGTAGACCTGCAGAGATTCTTCCAGAATTCACTGGTGGTTTTCATGAGCTTTTAATGAGTCCTTACCCACATGTTTGGTTTACACTCGTGATTCCCTTCTCCAGTCCTTGTTACATTTAAGATATGAGAGTGAGAATTTCTACTTCCTTATCTACAATATACTCTTAAACTGACTTTTCTTCCAGAAGCCAGAGTTTCCAGTTAAACAAAAGTCTTAAGCAGCTAATGGCTTCAACTGCCACCATTTTATAAAATGGAATACAATTATTCTATGAAATGATTTGTGGTTATTCAGTGGTGAACAGTATTGATTTCTCTCTGTGTCCCTGACTTGCTCGATTTCTTCCATAATACTAAATGCATAATGTTTCTTAAACAGGCTTGGCACATCTTGAATTTTTGTTTTTCAGTACTCACTGATATATTGCTTACAATTTGTCTCTGGGAACCAGATAAGGCTCCACAAGTCCAACTTGTAATTTTTGCTGTGGTGTCTTTGAAGCAATTTCATGTTTATTTACAGATGAGAAGTCAAGACAACAACAACAACAAAAAAAATAACAAAAAATTCTTCACCAAAACAAAAAAACCCAAACCAACCAACAAACAAAAAGAATGCTAAAAGAAGAAGAAAAGAAAAACCTGAGCAAATTTTCATGAGACATTCCTGAGTAGCTGGAGAAGAGGTTTGAGTTGCATCAATATTTTAGTATGTCTTGGTTCTCTTTTTTTTTTTTTTTTTAATTGTCTAGGTAAAAGGTTCAAGGTTGGAAAATCAAACAAAATTCCAATCACATTTGTTTAACCACTTTGAGTAAGGAGACAAGAAGTAAGGTTTTCTTTTTCTTTTTTTCTTTCAATGTCCTGCTTTATTTTTTCTTCATTTTTCTTGTTTTCTTTTTCCTTTCCTTTTTTTTCTTTTTTTTTTTTTTTTTTTTTTTCAGTCAACATACATTCACCAGGGGGATAACTAGATAATCTTCCAGGTCCAATCCAGGGACCAATTTTCAGCTCTTCATCAGGGGCATCCTCATGATGGCACCTGTCCTAGAGATGAATAAATAGGAGTATGATATCTACTTACCAGCATATACCTGAAGTGTTAAAAATTTTCTATAAAAGTGATTTGTAAGTGGAATTCATGTTGGCTGGAGGGAAAAATGAACTTACTAGCTCTTCTTAAATTTGAAAATTTTACTTAGATATATTTGTTTGGAGGCTGGTCTCCATAGCCTTTAAATATATATTCAATAAAGAAAAAGAACTAACAGTTCAACTCGAAGATCTCTTAAATTAGACTTTTACTACCTATCATTTATCTGAGGCTAATAGATAACTAACACAAGCACGTAAAACAGGTGTCCAGAATTTAATGCTGTAAATTACCATGGTAGTTTATTAGCTAAGATTATAATTTCCAATGTATCCGTTGATTTTTATATGATTTTAAAGCTTGATGATGACCTAAGATACGCTAAGTATTTTACCAAAAAATGACCCTCATGAAGATTTATAAGGCCAAATCTAAGTGACTTCAGACACTGGAACGTATGAGAATTGCTTTGATTTGCAGGCTTTGTAAATGGAGAAAGCCAGAGAGAATGTAATTTAGATTTTAGTGATAGATCAAAAGGGTGCTGCGAATATGCCTCTAATAGTTAATGATGATAAAGAATTCAGGGAAATGTTCACATCATCCAAAGGATTTATTAGATTTCATCCAGTCTACTTTTTCATCTTCTGTAAAACTCATTTACTAAAGGCTTTAAGTGTGAAATTGCTTGTTTTCTAAATAATGGGGATCCAAGATCGAGCTATTCCATATGATGTAGCACGGTAGCAAGAAATAATGCACTTAAGAGTAAAAAAAAAAAAAATCAAATCAATAGTAAGAAAAATTAAGGTGAGGCTTCAATGTTTTTTGCAAACATAATGGGGAGCCCAATTGTCTCTCCTGTTATGCAAGCTTAATAAGAAAGATGGAGAGGAACTCCCCTGGAGTGACAGGACAAGATGGAATGTCTTCAAGAGTAGGTTTAGATGAGATACCAGGAATAAATTCTTCCCTGTGAGGGTGGCTGCCCCACGCCTGGAAGTATCCAAGTATCCAAGGCCAGACTGGATGGAAATAAAACTGGAGGCCTTTGTTTGTGCACTTCAGAGTGACATTCAGCTCCAAAACTTGATTTTGAAGTGAGTAATGATCAATCCTGGGCAGAGAGACCTAGACATGAACACTTCCTGTTACAAAGCAAACAAAAGTCTCTTGTTAATAATTTCTGGTAAAAAGGACCAACCAACCATATTTGCAACCACACACTCCTTGAACAGAAAACTGTATGCTTTACCAGCAGCCCATTAGCTACTAAAAGACCATTTCTATCAGCAAAAGTAAGGCTATTTGTAAGAAATATATTTAATTCTCACTGCTGAATCTGATGTGGGTTTAGATTTAATAAATATCTACTAAAAACAAAATAGTGATCACCGTGTGTTTGACCCTTAGGTACTAGGGGGTCAGATTATCTTCATGCCAGTATAAACCAGCAGAGAAGTGAGACCTTCCTATCAAGGCTGATATGCAGTCTTGGGGCTGATATTTAGTCTAATTTGACTTGGACTGAAAAGGAACCACTCCTTTCACAAGAAAAGATTCTTCATTTGGGATCATACCCAAATTTTTAGCTTGAGTTTGCTTTTTTCCTGCTATTTTAAAAGTAGGACTTTTAACTTGGAAATTGATAATTTTCTTGCTTGTTTAAAAATATCTTCCTGTTCATGAACTTTATAGTGCAAAGCAGAATCTAGGACATGTTTTAAAATAAGTAAAATAAAAAAAGTGACAACAGCAGACCTGGTTATGACTGGGTACTAGGATTTAAAGAAATATAAGTTCCAAACTTTCCAACCACCATATAAGCAACCAACTGATATAATGATAAAACAACAAAAATAGCAGTATGCTGGAGAGCCTTTTGCAGTGGCAACATCTGTCTTAATTTATGTAAATGGAAGGCTATCATCAAGCATCAAGTTCTCTTAAATAAAACCTCAGAGACAGCCAATTTGTATCACTTAGCCAATTGCATTTCACATATACAAGCTGCATTTAAAAGTACACATCCTTTATGTGCCAGTTGTGAACTGAGAGTTACAAAGCTGGTGTTCCCTGTTACAAAACATGATTCCCTGTGAACCTTTGACAAACTGCTTCCTAATGGTGGAGTTCAGAGCTGCTTTCCCTGCCTGATACTACTACACATTATATTTCCAATGAGAAAAGTTATTTCAGCTGGGGTAACTGTGTACAGCTAAGCTACCACCACTGTGTGGTATTTACAGTTTTGAGTAAATTTAGATAAAGAAACTCACATGATTCAGTAGATCCTTGAGCTCCCTTATGACTTTGAGGAAAATATTGAGGAAAGGATCTCAGCATTTTCTGATTTCCTGCCCTCTAAAGAGGTTCCTTTGGAATCAGAAACCTGCCCAAAAAGATGGGTGGCTGTGCTCTGACAGGTGGGCTTCTGGTATACACAGAGTAAATTAAATGCAGCAGTATTTGCATTTTGTGTTTGGCTACTTAGGCAGATTCTCATCTGCTAAAAATTAGCTTCCCACCATAGTCTTTGTGTTGTCCTCATAAGCCACAGCCCAACATCGTGGCTGAATGGGGAAGACAGCAGAGTTGGCCTGAGCTGCTTCCAACACCAGTGCTGCTGCCCAGCTGGTTTGGGATTTTGTGACATGTGGGACAGCAGTGTGTCACCCTGCCTGAACTGATGACATCAGTTTATGCTGAGCAAGTTGATTTATTTATGAAATCCAGTGAGGAACTCAGAGTTTATGGCTCTGACCCTGATGTTTCAGGTTAAACCTGTAGTTGGACTGTCCTGACTTTCTGACAGGGATGACGCCTCTGAAGTACCTTCCTGGTTCCCCTAGGCTGCTTTTGGAGCTGCTACAAGCACCTATCCCATCACCTGCTGAGCAGTGTGACACAAACTGATGATCTGAGGCCAGGGATAAATCCCACCCTAAACCCCCAAGTTGTTTTCCTCTTCTTTGCTTTAGCCATGAATATTTTCCCAAATTAACCAAGTGATTTTTGGTTGTAACTCCCCACAATGGATTAGTTAATTTCCCCAATGGATTGTTGTGTCCTTTTTGTGTTTCTTGGAACATGAATGGGATTGCAACCTGTAGTCCAGTTATGCTTTAGAGCATGACTACTTTCATGTTCTTTCTGGTTGCTACACCACTGGTTGCCACACTTCCTCATTTTATCTTGTTCTTATAGGTATTTTCTGCAAAATTACAAGGCTCTGGTTTCAGATATTTCCTCCTGCTTTTCACAACCTCTGTGAAAACCTGGACAATTTCTTGTCTTGGTTTTAACTTTGAACCCTTCTCTCTTGTTTCATATATCATTGATTTAGGAAAAAGGACCAGCTAGGCTGGGCTATGTTATTCATCCCTCTTGTAGTGAGGAATAAATGTGAGAACTCCAGCAGCTTCTTTCATATCAGAGGAACCCACTTATCTGTAGGTCTCTTATGAATCATTTTTGGTACCTACCTCAGGACTGATTCCTGGAGAGATACCCATTCAGTTCTCCTCTCAAAATTCAGATTGTATTAGTAGTGTGAGCTCCTAGAGTACATCTTTAAAATTATCCTGGTTACCCATATTAAGATTCTCCCTTGAACTCCCATCCCTGTTTCTGGTCCCTCTCTACTCCACTCACCACAAAAAGTCTGCATCAGCCCCTACCCTGACTTTTAGTCTCTCCCCCTTAAAGATATTTCATCATCTCTATTACCTGATAAATAAAGCATAATTATTATAATGAAAAAAAAACAATGGACAGTCCCTGCTCTGCTCTATATTCTCTCTTTCTGTTCAGGATTCCTGCTAATGAGCAAAACTGGTGGTTTTATATTTCTGTGACAAGACAATTTGTGGCTCAGTGTTTCCTGCACTGCCTGAGCACATTTGTCATAGTCCAGAGTCCACTGCACTTAGACAGGAATGTCGGGGAAAAAAGCAAGTGAATTATAGTTTGACTTAGGTTAAGGTTAGACCTCTAAGTTGGCAGAGAGATAAGTCCTGGGTAAACTAGACAGCTGTGGTCAAAATGGACAACTGAAGTGCCGAGAGACCTTAAAAAAAAAATCTGTGCAGCTCCTAGAGTTAACCTTTACAAGGCAGCAGAAGCACTCAGGAAAATGTGAGGGGTGGATGAGGAATAGGAAAGGTGAATCACAGAGCAGGACTAGACTGCTTAATCCACATCCCCAGATAACACAGAGGAATTGAGTCTGTGCTGGCTAAAGTGGGTTGTACCTCAGGACTGAGAAGCAGATGAAATTGGTCTTGAATTAAACAACAAAATCAGGAACTAAATGAAGATAAAAAGAAAATCAGGTTTTGCTTTCAGGCCCAGTTTCTGTTACAAAGCCTGGGAAGAGTATGTGGGACGTGAAATGAGGAGAGAGGCGCAAAATGTCTGGCATTCTGGTCTGCAATTGCTTTTTGCTGGATAAAAGTCTTAAAACAAATATGATAAGGAGCTGAGAGACCTTTAGAGCCCAGATGCTTGGGTCAAAGCATTTTAGATTAATATAAAGGATTGTAATTACAACAGCATGAGATATTTACATATGAATATGCTGATTCAAGCAGCAACAGGGAGACAGAGTAACAAATAGTACCCTTGCTACAGAGATGTGAATATGAATAAGTGAGTGAATAAGAAATGGTGAGCTGTTCTTGATCATCAAGTCCTTCCTGGAAGGTCTGCAGATCACTCACATAAAGAGATGTATTCCTCAAATATATTCACCTTTAAGAAGTAGACATCTACCTAAAAAGAGCAGTCTGTATATGAGTTAGGTATCCAAGCTATTATTGTCATCAATAAAGATCAAGTCAATGTATAAAATGAAATAGAGACACTCAGCTGGTCAAATTTAGGTTAGGCCTACTTTGATTTTCTGCCCAGAATGCAATATTTAGCCATATGTTTCTGATAATGAGCACCCTTAAGAGAAATTCATAGGAGAATTCTTAAGAGAAAAGGCACCCATCTTGGTTTAAACCTAAAAATTTGTTAGCTAGCTGGTAATTATTCTTACTGTTATCCTATCCCTATAAAAGCTCACTGCAAGTTCACTGCAACTACTGAAAAAAGAGTCAAGTCAGCTCCATTTCCAAGGTCTGATGGTTTAGCAATGAGAGACGAGTTTAATTCTCCCTGGCACAGTGCAAAAGAAGCTTTTTGAGGTAGGAAATGGGACAAAAATGAACAGAATTTAGGACTTGACCCATTAGAAAGGTTAACTGCAAATTCACAGTCTGAGTTAGGCTTCCTTTCACTCCATTTCTTATGAGTTGTTTTCTTTCCTTTGCTTTCTTTTTTTTTCTTCCCCCAGCTGTGAGATTGGATCCCAGGTATATTCTTCAGCCAACATCTGACAACAAACCACACACTATAGCAGCTATTTTAGGAAAATATTTAAATATTTCCCTCTGTAACTGAAGGAAATGAGTGCTTTCACTACATTCCTCACAGAGAGTTTTACCACAGCCTCACAGCAGCACCCCAGGATGTTTTCTTTAGAGAAAACAAAATACAAAATAAAATATAGCTGTTATAAACTGTTAATTATAGTTTATAATAGTAATAATCCCAAAGAACTTGATCATTACTGTAGCTAATGATCAGTTTGTTAGGGTTTAACTGCCACTACTTCCATCGAGGGATGGAGCAGCCTTTGCTAATTAGCAAGCCAGTCATTAAATACTAGTAATGACTAATTATTTGAGGATTAAAAGCTTAAATATAAATAAAAGCAAGATTGAGACTCTTAAAATTAATGCGTTAATGTGCCCCTTCCTCAGCATGAGTTACAGGCTACGTCCTTTCCTTATGACTAGCCCACTTTCTATAGGGTTTTAATTCCCTCTAAATTAGGTTGGTTTTTTTTTAATAATCTCTCCAGATGCTTAATTCACATACATATGGGACATTGCTTCAGAAACCCAAATCTTTCCATTTAATAGAGTGCCTTCAATATTGCTAAAGTTGTTAACTTCTTTTCTGTGTTCAGCTTGCTTTCTGGGGGAGCTTTTGATCTCCTCAGGTTTCATATTCCTGGCCACATCAAGTCAAGCTGCCTTCAATTAGCATGAATAATATTATTTCCTATGTAAGATATCAAGTGCACTTACACAACTGTGTCAGGATGACCAGGGAAAGCCAATACAACACAAAGACAGCACGGATCATCTTGAGCCTCTTAGTGCAGAACCAGGTGCTGTGTGTGTGGTAACAGAATGACAATGGTTGAAAAGGCAGGATAGGCACAATTTGTCATTATAGAGGAAACCTGAGTGCATATAGTCCAGCTAGGATAAATATCCACAAATATATGGTTTTATCCAGAGCACAAAATGTGGAGTGTCTGCAGGCCACTAAAGTCTTACAGAATGAGGTAAATGTAATTTAAGTAGGGTGAAATATGTTTGCCAGCTTGCACATCAGTTTACTTTCAACTCATGTCTATTTAAAAGAACCTATTTGCTTTACAAATGAACCATAAATAAACTACACAGTGTTTCCACAAGGGACCCCTCAGCCAAAACAAAAGCAAAGTTAAATTTGACAAACCAGGAAGTTGTATCATTTGTTCTGAATCTAACTACAAAGATAATGGTAAACTACATAACTCTGCTATTTAAACATGATGGCTGGATAATCCCAGGATTAATTCATGCTTCAGGAATGGTTGCAAGTACCAAGGCACTCCAGGAAGACAGCTGATATATCAAGAGAAAATTATTGTGCAGGATTTGTGCAATCCTTCCTTCTTTCCTTGAATTATTCTAAAGTATTTCAGTGGGTGTCTCTTGGGAATATTTTGTGTCAAACAACATAGTTTCCCCTCACTATTTTTCCGATATGGTATTTGTTGAATGAACCCCAGAACATACTCTGTTTATAGAAATTGTAATTGCTGTATTGAAGTCAGTGAATCCCTAACTTCTTAATCTAGATTTTAAACTAAACCCTGTGAGAAATCCTATTGAAATGACACATAGTTTTTTCCATGTTTCTGTTCTTGGGACATTTCTTAGCAGAAGTATAATTCACTGTGTTTAATGATACAGATGAATTAAACCCAAGATCTACTTTTTCTTTATGAATCTTGATTTAATGTTTCCAGCAGCAGAAGGTCATTTTTCAGCTGGTCAGTAAGAACATACGCACAGTCTCTTTCAGAGAGGCTCTGGTTATTAAGCCTGCCTTGGATGGGTTTCATGTGTGCAAATGTAGACACAAAACTCATATGAACTATACTGCCAAAATACCCATTTTTTTCTATATTGACTAGAGTGAATAATGCAAATGCACCCATATCCATAGTACAGTCTGTATTTCCAAAATAAATTCTGTTGATCAGACATGATGAAATAAAGTTGATCTATTTTCTTTCTGTTCTAGTTTTACTCACTCAGAGCTAATTCTGGGATATTATTGGTGACATGGGAAAGAAGGTATGAAGACCAAATAAAAGCCATCTTTTTTTCTTTTGGCCCTGAACTATAGCTTTTTGTTCCATGTTGGCTTATGGAAGCTCCAGACTGCTCCAGGCATTGAAAAAGTGTCAGAAAGAGGCTGTAGGGGAATGACTCCATGTTTACATCACAATCAACTGGCAGGTACAACCAGCATGTGTGGTGCTGACACTTGGTGAGAAATACACAGTCACTAAATCATGCTTGCCTCTGGTGAGTCTGCTGACTCTCATGTGTGAAAATAACTAAAATAACCTTAATTTTTCAACATTTGCAGTTATAATTGTAAGGAGGCTGTGTGCATGTGAACATTTGTGTTTTAAACAACTTCTCTTTGATGATAAGGGACTGATATTGTGCCATCCTCCCATCTTCTGCCTGTACAACATTAGCTGGGAGCTCAGAGGAAGGAAAAAAGATCCTTTCTTACTCTGACAGTGGATTTGTAGCTTTCCATTCATTAGTGCTCAAAATGGAGCTTTCTTCTGGTTGTAGCAGAAAGTCAGGTTTCTAATGGAGTGCACAGCATTTGTTTTTTTCTGAGAGGTGTGTGGTTTCACAGCAGTTCAGCACCATTAGCATTCACTGCTACAGGGGAGAGAGAGCTCTTCTACATTCATTGATCTCTGTCTGATATGCTTAATGAAAAAATACATCGAATATGATAACACTGCCTTAAGGAACAGAGGTAATTATTCAATTTCTGTGTGTTGAGAATAACTTGCCTCCTTCTTTGGTATACATCAGAAAAGGAGAATGCTATAAGCACATTTACGCTTTTTTTCCTTCTTTTTTTTCCCCCCTCCTGTTCTTCTCCCTTTAAATAAAATATCTTAACCACCTTCTGGTCTTCTGTGACCAGGTGCTATTGAACTGTGATGTATGAAACAAAGGAAATGTGAGCAGTATCTAATTGGTGAAGGACTCTGGGCTGCTGTGGCTGCTCTGCACAGTGAGGTTGGGGTGTTGTCCATCATGCTGTAAGGAAGCAGCGGGCTTTAACCCTTTCCTCCCCACCCACACAGATTCCACCATGCTTCTTCAAGCCATTAATAAATATCTCCATGGGTTTTGTGCACTCTGCAAGTGTTCAAAATCTCTTGTTAACACACCTGTTTTTGAGCACAAGCCTTAAAACACTCTCTATGATGTGGAAATCTCTTTGCCAGCATGACCAGCATGTCGAGGGAGGTGAGTCTCCCTCTCTGCTCTTTTTGAGACTCCTCACAGCACTTCCAGGAAGGATATGGAGCTGCTGGAGTGGTCCAGACGAGGCCACAAATTTGCTCAGAGGTCTGGGGTCGTTCTGCTCTGGAGACAGACTGGGAGAGATGGGGGTGTTCACCTGGAGAAGGCTCCAGGAAGACCTCAGAGCCCCTGCCAGTGCCTAAAGGGGCTTCAGGAGGGCTGGAGAGGGACTGGGGAGAAGGACATGGAGGGACAGGACAGGAGGAAAGAGCTGCAAACCAACAAGAGAGTGTCATTACATTAGATACTGGGAAGGAATTCTTTTCTGTGAGATAGTGAGGCCCTGACATGAATTGCCCAGGGAAGTTGTGGATGCCCTGTCCAGGATGATGGTGTTGGATGGGGCTTTGAGAAACCTGATCTAGGGGAAGGTGATCCTACCCATGGAAGTAAATTGTGCCTAAATTCCTTCCAACACAAATTACTGTATTGTATTACATATATATATTATATGTATGATTGCATGATTCATGATTCTATGGTTGGCAACACTGCTGTGGATGGGAGAAGCACAAAACACAAAAAACACAAAAGAAAAGGTAAATGTCTGGAACCATAGAAAAAAATGAGTTTCTCTTGTCCTCCCCAAAGATGTTTTTTTCTCCATTTTCTATTTATATGATAAACTTTGGATTTTGATATATACCATAGCCACACAGGACAGAGAAGCAGCTCAGTTGAAATGAAAAGCAGGGAAGCAATTTGCTGGATCTTGTCATAAAAGATCTTCTGACTTCATGTAGTGCTGAGCTGAGATTTCCTTTACAAGACTGAAATATCTTTAATATATGCTTGGGAACTTGGATTCATTATCAGAACATGAGACTGCTCTAGCTTGAGAGGTGAGGAAGTTATCAGTGGGTGTTTCCTTCAGGATGGGCAGCTGCAGACATGACCTGAATGAGTCCTACTTATTTTTCTTCAAGTGCCCTTTACTACTCAGAACATAAATAGCAGAGATTAAAGGATAAGTGATATATATCCCTGTTTGTCTCTCCTTAGAAATGTAGTTTTGTATTCAGTACTTCCATTACAAACAAGCAGATTCAGCAATACTTCAGACTAACTTCACTTAATGCAAAGGCCACCAAGTTGCCTCACATATAATGGACTAAAATGGGAACCTACAATCATCACCTCATCCTTAAGGACCCATGATCTTCCTAGGCTGAGAATGAAACCATCAGGCTCTGCAAGTACAGGGAGCAGTGGAATGCATGAGCCCTGGGTATCTGGTAAAGAAAAACTGCAACACTAAAATGACCCATGTCCCCAGTCAGAAGCCCATAAGCCCTGCTGATAACATGTTTGAGGATGATAAAGTGAACGAGGAAGTCAGATTGGTCATGAGGAAAAAGTAAGGGAACTACTGAGACAGACAGAAGGTAAGACTAAAAAACTGACCTAAACAATGAAAGAAGAGTTAATCCAGAGGGACGACATGGGGGCTAGTCAAGTCATCCTCACTGAAGACAAAGACTAGAAATATAAGAAAGTCTTGAAGTTTCAAACACATTCTAACAAACATCTTCTTTATATGGGTGCAATTTGACCTCCATTCTCTTCTTTAGCACTCAAGGAAAAGTGCCAGATCTGAGAAAGATGGTTTTACATATGGAAGCTCCTCCTCCAGGAGACCCTTTTGGAAAATTTGACAAGTCAAGACTGTCAAAAAGGAGGCCCAAAGAGTTTTAGGAAAATTATTCAGCAATTTACCCACCATCCTTGCCAAGCAGACACAAAATTCCATGTCCTGTTCACCACTCATACTGTTCTAGACCCAGAGCAATATGAGTTATATGAACCTGAGTATTTGTGCCAGGACCAGGTCATTTCCACTCAAGACCCCCTGTTCAGGACCAGGCTGGGTGGGGCTCTGACCAATCTGGTCTAATGGGAGGTGTCCATCCTATGGCAGGGGATTGGAGCAATATCATCTGTAAGGTCCATTCCAACCCAAACCATTCTACGGTTCTGTGCTTCATGATTGCAAGCACACTTGGGAGATGGGCCTGTTCAGCATGGAGAAGAGATGGCTAAGAGGGGACCCCATCCCTGTCTGTCCCTGTGCAGGGAGGGGCAGAGCAGGGCCCAGGCTCTGCTCTGGGGGCCCAGCAATGGCTCCAGAGCCACGGGCAGGGACTGAGCCCAGGAAGTTCCACCTGGACATGAGGCAGAACTTCTGTGCTGGGCAGTGACTGAGCCCTGAACAGATTGTCCAGAGAGGTGGAGTCACCCTCACTGGGGATATTCCAGAGCCCTCTGGACACAACCCTGTGCCATGTGCTCTGGGATGGCCCTGCTGGAACAGGGATGTGGGACCAGATGACCCCACTGTGATGTCTCCTATCTTAACCACCCTGTGGCTCTGTGTGATTTGCCAAGGCACTGTCTCAGACACCACACATCAAGCTTGGCCATTTGTTCTGACAGCAAACAGAAGCAGCAGCACACTCCGAAGATGTGATAAATATTTTTTAGTGTCCCATTACTGCATAGCCATCTGCTATTTATTGCAATTTTTCAGACCATAATACATCTATCTGGTATTTATATAGATGCTGCTTTTTGTTTCCATAAGAAGTGTATTGTAACTTAATGTGGCATTAGCTTAATGTTCCATTAAAACAGAGTGCTGGCAAGTGTATGCATGTGCATATGTATATCTAAATTACTATTTTCTTACTGATGTTGAGGCAGTGCTGAGAGGTCATACAGATACTGAACTTCTGCTAGGCAATATTTTCAATACTGAATGAAAATAAGTTGTTTGTACAAAGCCACCCATTTCCCTAGTTAGAGCCCCTCCTACTGTAAGAGGAAATTGATAATTGAGTACAGCAGGAAATAAAGAGACAACAATTTTATTGTCTGTTCCATTCTTGCTAGTATTATTAACTCATTCCTATTCTTGGCCAAAAAAAAAAAAAAAAACAACAAAAAGGAGAAGTCTCTGATCTCATTATGGCTTGGTTTCCCCAAATTTGAGATTATACCAGGCAGAAAATCTAAAGCTGCGTATAATAAATACCAATATACATGATTTTTATAAGATCACAGTTTATCAACAGAGATAAAAGACAGAATTCCCAGAAAAATGCCTTCAGTGTCTGTGAGGCATTTAAACCAGACAGGACAGTAAAGGAGATGCTTGCCTGTTTTAACCACTTCTGAATTTCATAGTAATACAGAAAACCTTGAATGAAGTAAACTAAGCTAAGAGAATGACAAAGGTGTGTCAGGAGATGAGAACCTCTCCATAACTCTGCCAAAGCTGTTGGAAGGGCCTCGACTGATGAGTTTTCAGGCCACACATGCTTCTGTTCAGCAGTGTGAGGATTTCAGGTTCCCCAGGGAAGGTGCAAATGCTGCTCTATTGTCAATAACACCCTGTGTGTAGCTCAGACTGCCAGCAGATTTTACAAGTGAGCTGTAGAACATGTCAGGACACTGGGCAGGCTGAGCTTAGTGAGTGTTTCAGACTATAGGATGCCCAGAGGAGTGAATGTGCTAATGTCAAACTAACCTTGAAAATGTGCGTGTTTAAACATGTTAACCAGAGCAAGGCCTGCAGAAATGCCACAAAATATCGAAGGAGAATAAGACTGTGTAAATGCAGTCTGAGAGTTTCTTTCCTTATCGGAACAGGGCTGTTTTTTCTTGTTTTGTTTTGTTTTTTGTTTGTTTTTTTTTTCACAGCCCTCAAGATCTTCTACCAAGCCAAAGAGATGGTGGTTCATTGCATTGATTTACCACTCACTGAGGAATGCTGCCAGTTTGACTTTTCCCTTTCACTCCAAGGCTGACTTCTTTATTGAGTTAACAAATGCATAAAACTAGGATAATACATCCATGAATCAGTCCCATAAACGTAGCTTAGTACAGGGCAAGGCTCGTTCTGGTGGTACTGATCCTCCACAGCACTACAGACATCTGCTGTTCTTTCTCCAGGAAGCCCCCTTTCTATTTTTTTTCATGTGTAGACATTGGATCTTGGCAACCTGAGTCTCATCCCTCCCTTTCTCCATGTGCAATATCTCATGGGATGGGGTCATATTTTTGTATCAGGGCTCTGGGACCCTCAGGTTGTGGTGGTCTGTCACACAGCACTTACGGGACCAAAATAGTCTTGGTGACCTTAAAACACATCAAAATCCTGCAACACAACAGTGTCAATGTGATTTGGGGATCCCATGTGGAATTCAGGGAGGCAATTTTGCACATGGGAGACTTAGAACAGTTTGGGTTCGAAAAGACCTTAAAGACCATCTAATTTCAGCTTCCTTGCCATGGGCAGCAGCACTTCCCACTAGGTCAGGTTACTCAGCTCCTCCATTCAACCTGACCTTGAACACTTCCAGAATGGAGATAAAACCTCATCTCTGTGCACAAAGCACTGCTCCACACCAGGTGCTGATGGGCTGTTGTACTGGTGAGCTGCAGCTCTGAACAACTCTGCAAATAAAAATCTCATTACAGGATGGCAGGACTTTTGTTTTGCCTAAAGACATGCTGCAAGGCAACTATTTTTAAAGCCCACTTAGGAAGATGGTGAATTTATTTGTGTACATGGTAATGAAAACTAAATTAAAAAAAAAAAAATTAAAAAAGCATATCACATTGTTTTTAAGCAAAAAGTAGTCCATTTGCAATCTCATTTTTCTGTGCCAGCTCTGTAAATATGAGTTTCATAGATATAAAAAGAAAGTTCATGATTAACCTGGAGATTAGTTGCTGCTACAGGGGTGATATCTCCAGGCAAGGGAAGATCAGATTTCCACAGTGCTCTGCTGTGCTGCACATCATGTAAGAGACAGCCTCTCCTTTGGGCAGCTGAAACACAGAAACTTTTCCAATGGGGAAACAGGAAAATGAACAGCAGGAAGTCACAACAGACCAGTGCAAGGGATACAGCCTCAGGGCAGGGCTTGTCTCATAAAGACACTGTGGTTCTTCCTGAGTGCACAGAACTGAAGATAAAACTTATGTCTCACATCCTCAAATGGAGCAGAGAAACAGGGGATGCTCCATCTCTGACTGGGGAAAAATTCTCCTGATTCATGTTGTGGAAGCAAACTTCTTGTGCAGGACTATCCTGAAAGAAACAGGGAGAGCTGATAGGGAGGGAGATTCAAGAGAGGGTGTGGGGAAGAAAAGGAGAAGAAGGAGAAGGAGAAGGAGAAGGAGAAGGAGAAGGAGAAGGAGAAGGAGAAGGAGAAGGAGAAGGAGAAGGAGAAGGAGAAGGAGAAGAGAAGGAGAAAGGAGAAAGGAGAAAGGAGAAAGGAGAAAGAAAGGAGAAAGGAGAAAGGAGAGGAGAGGGGAGAGGACAGGACAGGACAGGACAGGACAGGACAGGACAGGACCGGACAGGACATAGCTTTCTCAGGATTAACTACATTTTTGGGTTATTCTCGCTTTTCCTTTCCACTCATGCTGATTACTGCACTTTCTTCCCGGGGAGATGTAGGACTGTGTGGGGCGGATGAGAGAGAGCGGGAAGTGTAGAGAAAGGCAATAATAAAAAGTCTGTGGTCTGTCAGCAGCCTCAGCCCGGGGAGCGCCGGCAGCTGATACAGCCGGGATGCTGGGATGCAGCCGGGATGCTGGGATACAGCCGGGATGAGGGGATACGGCCGGGATGCTGGGATACGGCCGGGATGAGGGGATACGGCCGGGATGCTGGGATGCAGCCGGGATGAGGGGATACGGCCGGGATGCGGAGATGCAGCCGGGATGAGGGGATACGGCCGGGATGCTGGGATGCAGCCGGGATGAGGGGATACGGCCGGGATGCTGGGATGCAGCCGGGATGAGGGGATACGGCCGGGATGCTGGGATACAGCCGGGATGCGGGGATGCTCGTCTTGGGCTACTTCGCAGTGCCACCTGCTGGCCCCGCTCCGGCCCGCGTGGAAATTTCCACGCTGGTGCTTGCTGCTAGGCAGGTGGCAGCTGCTCCGATAACTCTGCTCCCCAGACTGCATTCCAGCATCCCGCTGGGCTGCAGGGAGGGCTCGGCAGTGCCCGGAGCCGGCCCTCCTCGCTCCGGCCACAGGCAGCCCATTCTCACTCCCACTCTTATTGACGGCCGCTACCGGGATGTCTATTTCGATTGCCAAATACCACAGTTCATTAATATTTTGTGCAGCCTCCTTTAGACATGAGGCTCCCACCTTTTTCCCGTTTGCAGAAAGGCGTTTTTAACAAAGGGCAATGGGAAGCCATTGATTTTGTGCATATGCAGCAGGGAGACACTTTAAATGGGACTTTTAGCATAGACTTATAGAAAGGCTTGTGTTGGAAGGGAACTTAAATAGCATCTAACTCTGACCCCCCTGCCGTAGACAGAGATGCCACCCACTAGATCAGTTGCTCAGGCCCCACTTTTCTTCTATTATCCCCTTCCCAGGAGCTCTGTTTGCCTTTGGATTCAACGAGGATGCTTGGACAAGAAATAATGGACTGAAAAAGCAGCTTTAAAGTTCTCATTTCTTCAAATATTTTTTAAGATTTGACACACACATCAAGTTTGTTTCCAAAGTTAAAACCAAATAAAAAAACTCTTTCACCTCTACCAAGGATGCAGTAGACAGGCTCTTAAGCTACCTCAAATAGGTAACACCAAACACTGTGAGCACTGTGAAGCCGTGGCTGCCCCATCCCTGGAAGTGTTCCAGGCCAGGTAGGATGGGGCTTGGAACAACGTGTTCTAGTGGAAGGTGCCCCTGACTATATCAGGGGATTGAAACTTGTTAATTTTTAAAGCCCCTCCCCACCCAACTCAGTTTGTGGTCCTGTTATTCTGTAATTCTAAGAATATACCTGCATTAGCAGCTCAACCCTGCCGTATTTTTGTGAGGAAGGATCATGCCAGCTCAGTCTCATTGCTCCACGTAGGAATAGTTATCCAGAATTTGTGATGAGGGCTCTACACAAAATTGCATTATTCAGTGTAAGCAGAGATTATTGGTCATAAACATGTGGTTTATTCACATTAACAGCAGCAGATCTTGAAATAAAATCCACTCCTCTTAGTGGCATCTTCTCTCTGATTGATTTCCTGATGATGGATTCATGGATCTGGCAAGGAAGGCTTTCTCAGAAGAAGTAAAGATGACAGCAGGAAGGATGTGCAGGATACTAAAAGAGAAGGTGTTGTGCTTATTGTCTCGTGTAAACCAGAAGAGCTGTTCTAAGAGAGGAGTCAAATTAATAAAAATACTTGGAAAGGTTAAAGCCCTTCACTGCCATGGGAGGTGCAAATCTGGCTGAAATATTGTCATTATCCAAAGTGCTCCCATACCCCTTGTACCTCAAGTCTGTGATTTCAGCCCCTGCAGGAATGCCACAGGAAGGCATAAGAAATGTGCAGGGAACTTACCAAGTTTTCTCCCTTCCTCAGTCTCTGCTGTAATATCAGCATTTTCTCTATACTTTTCAGGAATAAATTACGGGTAATTCTAGGCAGCAAAATAAATTTAGTTTTCCTAGCTGCCTTCTTATCACGAAGTCTTTATTTCTGAAAGGGGTGAGAAAGTAGGAGTTATTTCAGCAGGGCTTATCACACTGATCACAATTATTTTGCTGTTACCTAAGTGCTCACTCCTCAATGGTTGTATTGTTTCATCTTCAGCTGCAATAACTTTGCAGCAAGGGGCTGGATGGTAATAAGGACTGATGCCAGTATTAAGTGTATTATTTCTCAAAGTTTAAAAAGGTATATGCAATCATCCTAGTTTTTCAGGGCTGCAGTTGTGATTCAGGCCTGAGCACCTGTGTCATTTAGCTGGATCCCTCATGGCTCCCACTCCCATGGCTCTGTGAAGAGCTGACACACAGAAATGCACCTTTTTTCCCAGCTGCAGCCTAGTGTCAAGATGCTCTGCAGCGAGATCTGGACGTGTCTCTGCCACACAGACCAAACCTGACGCAATGGCATTGGTTTTTATGCGATATTCTGGAAGATAAGAAATCTTTTTGGAAGATAAGAAATCTTCAAACTGTGGTACTGACCACAGGCAGCATAAAAGCTCCCTGCTTAGAGGAGCATCCCATGTAGGACACTCTTTGTTTCAATTAATTTGCAGCACAGACATAACCTCACAGAACTGCAGGTGGAGAAGGAGCAGGTTGGTCCTGTTGTTGAAAAGCTGACAGAACCACATCCCCAGGTCAGACTGGGTGTGGGTGGGTGAGGCTCCCATCACACACAGCCCCACTGAGCTTTCAAGAGCTGCCCAATCTTCAGTAAATCCCTGGTGTCTGATTGTCAAGGAGACTTCATGCCAGGCTGGCTGGGGTAATGTGCATATCAGGATCTCTCCCTCCTCACACCTCTCCTTCACCTGAGAACACCTTGCTCTTTTTGCTGACTCCCAAGCCCAGGAGGCACTACCTGATTAATTTGGGATGTGCACTAGAGCTGCTCAGCTGCTTTCTTTCTCACCTCAGAGGTTTCTGATAAGGATCTTGTTGCATTGTAGTCACCTCAACATCTACAGAAAGGCTTCAAACACCCAGAATAAAGTATTAAATACAAGGGATTTTTGGTGCCAGAGAGAACTGAAGATTTTTATGACCTTTAGCATAAAGTCAGAGGATCCTTTGCTTAAGAGATGCAGAAGTTGCCACATTCCTCAAAGCACCCTACATTCCTGCTTGGTATCCCCTTAATCCTTTGGATGTGAGTAATTATTCTTCATTCTCTCACCACAGGAGCCCCTTGCATCTTTCTTCTCATGGAAAATGAGGTCACCCTGAATCATGCTGGGTCTCTCCAGAAGACAGTGAGATCCACTCACAGCGTGACAGGGAAACTGGGCTTATCTCTCCCCATTCAGTGATTCCTGCAGGGTCTTCTGTAGAGCAGCCTCTGTTGTAAAAGACCACAGATACCATGTTTGCAGGCTAAAGAACATTATTCTGCAGCAGAGCAGGAACAGCTGCTTTGTGAAGAATAATATAATAATATTTTCAGACAATAATGCAAAGAGCCAGGGATGAAATATTTTTAAAAGGTCCAATTCCTATTTCATCTACTGAGGAGCTATAGTCATTACTGTAAAATGAATGTTTCATCAGTATTTATTTTAAAAGTGATTTCTATCATCAGTCAGGGCTTCAAGTTGGTGTTAACCCTCAGCATTTCCTGTAAAATACGTATATATGGATATGAACAGACACAATTATGATATTTAAGGCCATCTCTATAGACTGAGAACAGAGAAAACAATATTTTGAAGCTGTTCAATCAGCCAAAATTTACCTTATGATTTATAAGAAGAACAGATTTATTCTTCTGTCTCCAAAATCTTGATGTTGGTAAAGTAGAAATCTCTCCCTGCCTAGTTAGTTACCAAGGCATGGGTTTTTAAAAGCCTCTGACATTCCAAGCCAAATTTGTGAATTTTAACTCAGAAGACTGTCAATTATCCAGGAAGTTGTATAAATAGCATTTCTTACCCTTCTGCCACAGACACAGATTGTATTTCTGACTGCTAAAGCTTGAAAATACATGCTGGGCAGTGACTCCAGACCAGCAAATGGCTCCCATGTGGCACAGGAGATGGCTTTTATTCTACTTCATCTCTTTAATTTATTCTTCTACATCAGTTTTTGTAAAACCTTGTGAGGAATTCTTTGGTGTGCACAAGGTTTTTATCACCGTAATTACTCACAGCTTAGTAGGTTATTTGGTCCAAAATGCAAAGTGCAAGTCTAGGAATGACTGAGCACTTTATTAACATCAATATTAAAATCCTCCATATAAAAAGCATGAAAAAAAGATGATCCCAGACAAACTTTGGACAGAAGTAGCCTCAGTTTTGTCTGGTGAATAAAGGTTTGACCCGTGTGTTTGCTTAACGTGGATAACAAGTTCCTAATGGCTTTCCATACATTTGGGCCTGTAAAAATTAAAACAAAACAATACAAAAAATAAAAATAAAATAAAAAAACAACCCGCCAAGAAACCCCTTCCAAATTTAAAAAAAAAAAAATCAAACCCCACAACGAATTATTTGTGAAAAGTGTCTGGCAGACACTTAACATGTGAATGTGTGAATCATGCAGATCACTATTGCTTCTCCCTTGTTCAGCTCATCTGAAAAATTATGTGTGATTTTGCTGTAATAGTATTTTTTTTGGTTTGGTTTGGTTTTATTTTTCTTGGGAAAGAAACAAGTATAGAGTAGTCCAACACACTCTAGAAGCTCATGGATCTTCTAATAGCATCACAAAACCTTGAACATCTACCCATACATTGGAAAATACTGGCTTGTAATTTTTAAAAATCAGGTGAAAGACACCCACTATTCCCAGTAATTGGATTAAATTCAATTATGTCCTTCAGGCATCAGATCATTAGAACTGTAAACTCTGATTTGAAGGGCTGTAAGCTTCAACCCAGAGTCAAGAGCAAAAAAGATGAAGGGTTGCATGGATACTTGGAGGACTTTGGCCAGGTGATATTCCTGGCACCCCTACATTCCTCCTGACTCTGCAGCCCTACAAGGACACCCCTAAAGCCCCTCTGAGGCTGTGCTGGATATTTATCCCTGCCCTCACACGTGCTCAGCTCTTGCATAATTTTGGCCCAATGTCTCTGAGCTGGGCATGCCATAAAATTCATGAGCAGATAGCTTTGCAAATATATGGCTGACTGTTTGGAATAATTTGCTCAGTGCCTATCAATGGGGTTTATGGCCAGAGTATTCCTGTGTCACAGTTTAGCAGGAGCATTCAGGAATCTTTTTGTGCCCTTGCTAATACTGAACAGGTGGATGCTATAATTTGTTGTTTATTTTTTTATTTATTTATAATTTTATTTTTTTTTATTTCTGTTGGGGAAAAGTGCTCTGCTGCATAACAAGCTGACATAAAATTTAAAATGCACAGGGGCAGAACTGTAAGTTAACTTTATCACTCGGATTTAGTGCCAGCCCTTTGCACTGAACGCCGTTTGCATACATCAGAGATTCCTGGACTCTGTGTGTGTCCAGGTCACTTATTCATTATTATAATTTATTTCTAGCACAGCAATACCTCGAGGCCCCAGGGAGAAGCAGTTACACATACATGCATATAATGAAAAGAGAGTTCTTGCCCTGAATTGCTCAGCACAGAGCTGCCTACCTGGTACAACAGCATCCCATGCAGAGATGCCAGAGCTGCCTTCAAATGAGATGGTGCATTTGTGTAGTATAGTTTAATGCCATGCAGAGACACTCTCTGTCCTGGAAGCAGTATAGCAGTATATCACTGTGGACCTATATCTGGGCTAAATTTGCAGTAAATCATGTATAAACTGACAGATACAATGCTTCTAGTTTTAGTTGTCTCTGAAAGTGCATTTTCCTGTGCAGATCTGTTTTTAAAATTTGCTGCCTAAACAGAATGGGTAAAATATCAGCTAAAAGTTTAAGATTGTCACACTCAGGAGAGAATACAGCGTGTTTTCCACTGTGGCTTTATCTGTCAGTAGGATAATGTTCCTTGAGAGCCCCTAAATGATCCTGTCTTTACTGAGGAAAAAAAACCAAAAGGCAAAACTTCACAAAAAACCTGACAATCCCTTTCCCCTATCAAACTCACAACCCAAATCCAATTTATTTATCTTTAGTAAGTAATATATTTTAAATTCTCACACCTTGCACACAGAGGTAGACCTGGCTCGAATCAATTACTCAGAGTAGTAATGAGCTTCTTACAATGACAGATGAAAATTAATTAACACTATATGATGATTTTTTTTTTTTTCCTTTCTTTATAAAGTACTTTACTACAGACAGGAATTAGTGCAAGGAATTCCCATGGTCTGTGCTGTGCAGGCGGTCAGATTACATTAACACAGTGGTCCCTTCTGACTCTACAGTCCATTAACTTAAGTATGAAGTTAGAGGAGAAAGGGGGATAAAACTTGGCAGTGGAAGTAATTGATTTTTTCAGGTCAGAAATGAAATCAAATCAGAACAGCAAACATCACTTAGGATCAGCATTTTTATTTATTTATTTATAATGTTCAGCAAATTGAAACAATTTACTTTGGGTTGAGTATCCACATCAACCTGATATAATCTGATTAAATTCCTTTAAGAGCATGTTTAATAAAAGCACAGGTGGAATTTCTAAAACCCAGGAGCAGATGTGAAGGGTGTCCTGGGAAAAAGGGAAGTTTATAGGCTTTCTACTCCCTTTGAGGAAATTTTTTGTCAGCTTGATCCTCCAGTCTCTCCCTTATCTATATGAGTCCATATTGATTGCTTTTTCATTTTCCACAGATATGTAAAAATATAGGCATTACATTTTGTTTTATGTTTCTAAGGATGTTTGAGGGCTAAATTTGCAGAAGAAAGCTAAAATAACATAATGATCTTTGTTACAAGATTTATACTATTAATGACAATACAGAGCAGCTAAATAAAAATCAGAATAAGGAATATTGTTATGCATAAAAAATTGCAAGGGTTCTCAAACTATGGCATTTTTTTCTGTTTTGGAATGAGAAAAAAGTCAGATGTATGAGTTTCTATGAGATGCTGATATTCTGAGCTACTAGTATTAGTTACATCTGTGTTTTATCTACTCTGACAATTCTTTGATATCTCCCTCTTTCAGGACTTTTAGCATAACAATCAATTTCAAGGGGTTTGAATATTTTCCCATCCTCAGAATTCAGTTTATTTCCCCAAAGGCCAGGTGTATTTGAAATGATGATGCCAAACTAAAAATAATTAAATAAATAAGTGGAATTAACAATAAAGAGCAGGTTAGTATCTTCCTTTTCCCCATGGCTAATTTTTTTCCCCAGAGGTCATAAAAGCTGCTGGAGCAATTATCATCCTGTTACATTCTGAAAGAGCACTTTTAAATAATTTACAAAGTAATCTGTTTTTTTAATGTAATTACTATCATTATATTTTTTTACATGGGAGTGAACTAAAAGATAAGTACCTTCCAAGTCAATAAATATCGTAGCCTGAGGCCCTAGAACTTTATCTGTGAAGTGTTTATCTTACTAATCCTCCCTAGAAAAACAAAATAATTATTGCCTAATGATAGTAGATGTGAGTTTTCTGTTTCAATTACTAAGCAGGATGCCAAAATATTTTACAATATTAGAGGAACATCTCTTGAACCTGATTGGAAATGGAGTATAAAGTGAAGCATGGGACATAAATCTACAGGTATTTATTTTTTTTTTCCTGTTGCCCACAAAATAAGTATCAACACAAGAGTTTAGCTCCCTCCATGAGCCTTGCAGGAATCACTCCTCTGCTGTTAGTCAATCAAGCCCCTGGGGAAAGAAAGATCCCATTTACTAATAAGATTTCAAGGGTCGACAAGGGAAGACTTTTCATTATAATGGTCTTGTTTTCTGAGGAATGGTTAAAGACTTCCCAAGGTGAAGTACAGAGAGATATAATCTCTTTCTAATCTCCAGGAACTGCCACTTTCTGTTATTAATATTTCTTCCCCACCACAGGCTACAACTCCAGAAAATACGCAACACATGCCTGACATTAGGCACATTTTCAAAATCCATTGATTTTCATGTTTGAGCATGTGTCAAAGGAAAAAATATGATTCCTTTTCCCCCCCTGGGAAAAGAAATTATCCCCTGATTTAAATAACATCGTGCCTACATATCAGTAAATAATTTCAGTTCAAAATCCACAGAAAGGTATATAAATAATAATCTCATTCTCTGTGCATGTTTCAAACTTCATTTTCAGGCCATTGCTATTAACAGCTACTAATCATGGATTCATAGAATAATTAAGGTCAGAAGGGACCTCTGAATATTATCCAATCCAGCCTGATACTAAGTGCAGGCTTAATTAAATCAGGTTGCACAGGACCTTGCCTACCTGAGTTCTGAGTATCTCCAAGGAAGGAGGTGCTATTATTAGTGGGGTTTTCTCTTTGTTTGTTTTTTGCTGTTGTTGTTGCTGTTAAAATGGTATATTGCAAAAAATGAAGCAGAAGTTGAGACACTGAACACTCCCAGTTCTGTCATCACTGCTCCTATATGAACTTTTAATTCATCCTGTAAGTGCGATCTTCTCCCCAGAGATTCAGTGAAAATTTGTTATTCCAGTCAATATAACTGGAGCAAAAAAAAGGCATTTTTTATGTGATGCTGCTCAGGGGGTGCCAAGCCTAAGGCAGGTGTGCATTTAGTGGTTTTTGCCCTCCCTCCTCCCTTCCAGGTAACTGTAAGGACATAATAAACTCATGGCAAGCCTCCCCTTCACAAGGAACGAAGGTGAGGTGGGTGATGAGGGTAGGAAGGAGCAGGCTGCAGAAGATCTCATATAAAGGAGGAGAGGGAATCCATAAAGATTCTTGACTGGAAGAGCAGTTAAAACCAGAAAACACCTAAAAGCTTGAAGACAGAGATAGTCATAACATTTTTTGCCATTGTATCCATTTTTCTGATGGGTGAGGGGTAGAAAAAGGGGATGAATCACCACCAGCAGGATGCTGCTGCAGGTGAGACTCAAGTACGAGGGGAAGAAGGAGAAAATTCTGATCAGGAACACAGAGGGCAGGAGGCTGATTTCCTTACTGACTGATGGGAGCTGGGAGCTGGTGCTGGACAGCAGCCTGGAGAAATAGCAACTCAGAAATCAGGGGTACCAGTGGTCAGGTTCCCCAAGGAAAGTAGTTTCTAAATAAAAGCTGAAAAATATGAGTGAGAAGCTGGTTTAGGGAAAAGAGATTGGAGCAAAGGATTGAGAGGACACCACCTGTAAAATCTGTAAGGATTATTACAGAAACTATTCAATTGAAAGTACCACTTTTTTCCCCCTCTTAAAATAAGCCATGCGAGCAGGGGAACTGTAGTGAACTAAAAATCACCCACTGGTCCAGGAGCCACATCAAGCAGTGTCCTCATGCTCTCCTGGGCCTATCACAGAAACCAGACACTATTTCCATTTCCTTAGCTCCTACTGCTGCAGCATTTTATAATCCCATTCTATTGTTCTGCTTCTCTCTCATCATTTTGCTCTGTGAAAAGCAGACAGGGGATATATTTACAGAACTTATTGCTCCTAAAGTAGCGCAGGCTGTAAGTTATTCCTGAGCATCTGCTATCAGATTCTGATGGAAGTCCTGAGCTTTTGATACAATCACTGTGAAGTCAAAATTGAATATGGTTTTTCACACTGTTCTGGTCCAGCATTAGCACCAATCTCCTCCCTTATATCTTCATCTTTCAGCTGCTTTCCCTTGAATGACTCACAGATTTTTCTTTTATATTTTTTTTTTGTTTGGTTGGTTTTTGTGGTTTTGTTTTTTTTGGTGGTGGAAGTGATGGTGGTGTTGGTTTTTTTTTTTTGTTTGTTTGTTTTTTTTTTTTTTACTTTCTTTCCCCTTTCCCAGTTCCAAAGCAATATTTCAATTATCAAACCATGTTTTCTTCCAGAATGCTTCTCATCTATCTTCCCACAATCCTAAAACAAGCCCTTAGATATTCAGCCCTCATAAAAGCCAGTTTCTTTGTATTCATCTTGAAACAGTTAGACTAAAATAAAAGAATGAATTAATTAGCACTTACAATCCCAGATTTGGATCTAATGCCTGACTTAGCAAAATCCATGAGATGAAGGAAGTTAACTTGTGCATTGCAATGCACATCACTGACAAAGGGTCCTCAAGCTTTAAGAGCTGAACTGGTTCTTTAATGAGAAAGGAAAAAAAAAAAATTAAAAAGCTAATTACATCCCTGCTGTAATTACATCCCTGCTGTAACTACAGTTGGCAATTCAGCTGTATGCACAGCACTCACAAACACACAGTAAAAGAGAGGGCTACTTCTTCCTCCTACAGCATACACTCTGGCACCAAAAATCCAGAGGGACTGAACCAAGGAAGACCAGCTTTGTGTCTTGGGGCCTGGCTGGAGCATGTTCCATGCAAATTGGGTCTTCATTGGAATTTACAGGAAACTTCTGCGCAGAGCTGTTAGCTTTCTGTATGAGTTGCTGTGTGCACTCCTTGATTCAGAGCTGAGTTTCTGGTGTTTTTTGTGGTGTAAACAGATACAGAGGGACGCCTGACATTAGTGTGACAAACAATGTGTCAAACTCACCACCTAGCATGTAAAATCATAATCCATTCTGCATTCCATTATGGTTCCTCTGAAGTTTCAGTTTAAATTTTGTGCAAACGAGGGGCAAACCCACTGATTTTATGCCACATGGATGTTGTTAGTGTCACTTTAAAAGCTATCTCAGAATAATGCCTTTCTTCCTAAAATTTATTTTCTTACATGGGGACATATTTTTGTTTGGACATTACAGCTCTGTGTATGCTGGTAAACTAAACAGAAAGAGCAGGCATAAGTATACTCTAATAAATTTAGCTCCACATGGGAAGTCAGACATTGATTTTGCTAAAACTGTGGGGCTCATCCTGTGCATCTTGCTTTGGTCACTGCCATTTAGGGCTCTTGTAAACAGCCCTTTCAGAATTAGTAATGGGAATACATCCTTTATTGGAGAAGCAGGGAGTCAAACAGCATGGATGCCACACATTTCACACCAGTAGATCTGAGTGGAGAAAAACAGTCCCTCATTACATTTAAATCACTTGAATAAAACCACTGAAACCAAACTACACTTTCTTCCAACATTTTAAGAGATTCACAAGATATGAGTTCCATGTGGAACTGTAATATACCTTCTTCCCCAAATCTGTGAACAGAACACCTTGATTTTCTTGAAGTACTTTTGTTTTCCCTTTATCTCATGTGATCTAGGAATTATTTCACCCTTTATTCCATGCCAGCAGATTAAAAGATTTACTACAAATCTAATAAAAAGTGAATAATATATCCATTCTGCTTGGCAACCTCTTCAAAACACCACCACATATAATCCAATATATAGCTGCTTATCCTGATTAGCAGAGGACATGTTCAAAATGTACAGGTACCATCTAGCAAGCTACTGAATGAGGCTATCCTGATGTATCTAACCCTGCAGGAGTAAGAAAACTCTGTTGGAGTCAATATCTGTTGGCAGGTGGTAAAGAGAGCAGGAGCATTAAAAGGAAGAAGGTCTAAAGGAAAGATTAAGCCATAATCACTGAGAAGGTTTCTGTAATAGAAAATCAAGGCACTGCTTTGCATGGTTCCATTCTGTCTGGGTTGTTCAGGTTGGCATTAAACAATATAAGATTAAGCACTTGTCAGATGAACTAATGAGTTTTGGATTGATTTCTGTCTTCTGCAATGCTACTAGAATTTTTGACAGATATGATTTATAGGGCATTCTTTGGGCCTGTTCATGAGAAAAGCTGTTTATTCTGGTTGACGGACAGGGTTTCTAATGTTCCCAGTGGAGTGTGCAGATGGCAGGAAGGACAGTAATCTTTGAGACCATCTCTCAATGTCTAGGGTATGTCTCTTATAAATTTGTAATCAAGATCTCAAGAAACTAATGTGGGCAGGCTTCCTCTGAAATTGTTTTTGCGACCTTTGGCCAATATAATGCTCTCTGAAAAATGTATGTCTGGTACTTTTGCTGTTTAGTAAATGGAGCTTGAATAGGCAATCAAGGGGACTTTCCTCTTTAACTGATGTGACATATATGCACAGAGTTTTGCACATTTACAGTTCTATTCCCCCTGGCTTAGGGGACTTTTTTTTGGTACATTTTATGTCTATGGATATATAGTGCACAGGGCAGACTGAAAAAAAACAACCAAACAAAAAAAACCCAAGCAAAAAACAGCCAGGCAGTCTGTGTTGGAAACTTAATAGAATCTCTAAGGCGTGAAGATAACAAATCTGAGCAGTTGCACTGCTGAATAATTTTTATTCTCATCTGCTGCTCTTGCCATTGATTGTTATTTTTTTCTATTTGTGTTGATCATAATTAGATTATACAGCCCTGGAATGTAGGCCAGGTCTAAGCTGATATGGCTGCATCGACTGAAAAAAAAGCTACACCAATACAGAGAAAACATGGGTCTGTCTGCCATCACTTTCTTACTTCTAAAACTAAACAATCATTTCTTAAAGAGGTTTACAATACATTAGGTAACACTCATAAGCATCTGCTGAAAGCTTCAGAGGGGAAGAGTGATGTGTGGAGTTCAGACATGTAAGATGGACTGTTTCCACAACTGTCAGGTGATTAATGTTGATGACACCATGCTGAGATGATCCCACAGTTTGATTTGAATTCCAGTCCTACACGGGTCAGTTGTCAAAAATTTGGCTTCCAAATTTTTAAATTTTAATTTAGCACTAGAAATTTAGGAAGTTTGATTTTCAGAGAATGTAAACTGCTGGCATATTTAACCTTAGGTTTAAAAGTTTCAAGCCTTTGAAATGTTCTGTTTCTCAGATCCTTTTGGTCTCTTGAGTCTTCTGCTAAATCCAAAGATGGGACATTTTTCCCCCACCCTTCCTCTCTCAAGTGTGTGTGTATGTCTTAAAACAAACCCTAAATTTTCAAGGAGACCACTCTGTGTACCCTTGTGCCTGTGGGATGATGATTTTTTCTTCAATAAACACAGAATCCAGGTTGAACATCAGCAGAGGTGTAATGATGCTCCACTGGAGAGCTGAAACACCGAAGAACTGACTGCCTCTTATCTCCAGAGGCCCTTTGCAAAGCTTGGGGTGGTCTTGGGCACACAAGACATCCACACAGGACAGACAGAGGTGACCCAGAGCCTGTAGAACAGTTGTGCCCTTCTGAATAGGCAGTTGTTTAATGCCTGTGATTAAGCACCTAATTCAACCCTTGAACAAACCTCTGGGAAATCTCCTACTTCAGTCCTGGCTTCCACTTTTCTCCCGTTATCCTTCCCCAGCATGGCCACCAAAAGCATGTTGGGTGATGGAAGAAACAGTAACAAGAGTGTCAGCAGAGCTGGTCAGTGAAGACAGCTCAGCAAACAAGAGCTGGCAAAGCAGCAAGAAGCAGCCAACGTTGCATAACTGATGGAAATCACAGAAACATAGTATTTTCCAAAATATGCTAGATATTAGGAAGAATTAGGGATTAAGAAGATTAGGTATAAGGAAGAATTTGCCTGTAGAGGTGGTGAGGCCCTGGCACAGGTTGCCCAGAGCAGCTGTGGCTCCTCCATCCTTGGGAGCGTTTAAGGCCAGGTTGGATGGGGTTTGGAAAAACTTGGCATTGTGGAAGGTGTCCCTGCCCATGGCATGGGGAGGAATTGGATGAGCTTTAAGGTCCCTTGCAACCCAAACCATCCTGTGGTTCTGTGATATTTATTAATGAGGTCATTGACTACTACAACAATTTTTTATGTCCTATAATAGGACTCAGAGAATAGAGAAAAATTAAGCTCCAAGGTCAGCACAGGACCAGAAAAGCCCAACATCCAAACAGGCTTTTTATATATTGGACACACATTATTTGGTGCCAGAGTTCTTCCTTGGTTCAGAGGGCTTTACCCTATCCACAACATCCTAAATATCCTGAGTAGTTTTTGCTTTCTACTGGCTTCAGCTAAACAGCACAATCACTTTCCAAAGGAATTTGTAGTGCAAGCACCCCCTTGCTCTTGCTTTAGGGAGATGCCAGGTCTCTCTGTTGAGGCTGCAAGTTATTGCATTATATTACTGAGGCATCAAATCTGTGCTGAGACACTGAAACGTGTAACCTCAGAGCTGCTGCCTCATTATCTGTGAGCACACAGGTTGTGGTGGGTTTGGAGCTGGGATCTGTGTGCAAACACAGTGTAGACATAGTGTCAGCCTCCTCATTTACAAATTACACCATCTTCTTTCTCTAACTGTTTATTATCTATCACTAAACGTGTTCCAGCTCATTCCTTCTTATCTAAGCCCACATGCCAAAACCGTCTGTACAATTTCAGATGAGTTCTCTCTGCAAACTTGTGCAGGAAAAATTAGTGATTTCTTGTCTCTAGAGAAGATGCCTCGCTGAGAAATCACAACTGCTCTTCCCACGTCTGTGTGCTATTGAACACTCTTCTACTACTGTCAAGAATATCCTGATCTTCCCTCCCTTCAGATATTATTAAGTAAAGACCGAGCAGTTTGCACAAGAAGTTCTTGCTATTACTCCTTGTGCTCATGAGCTTCCACACTGTCATAAGAAATTTAACCAGCTTTAACCCTGACTACTGAATTAATTATTTCTTCCTATGTTTTATCCAATTTTTCTGCATTGATGATGCCTTCCTCCTTCACGTCATTAGCAAATTTCATAAGCAATCTCCGGTACTTCATGCCAACATTATTTAAAAAGCTAATAATGCATTAGCCCAGCCTCTTTAGTAACAATAGTAGGCTATTTCTAGCCTCCTATAACCTCTTGTAGTACAGTCTCTTAGCTCTTTAAAGAATCTCAATGGAATCCCCATTTTCTATTCCTTAACAGAAAATATCTTATGTGGCAACAACTAAACCTAATATTATGATTTAGCTCTACTGCACTGATGATAGTTTTTTTAACAAAAACTGTTTGATTTTCTCTATGTCATTTCTCCATTTTTTCCATCATTTCCATCATTCCATGGCAAAGTTCTTTATATTATTGAGATCAACTGGTGAACCTGAAATGTAGTGGATAACTTGCTTTCCCTTCACTATCTGTGGTGCCAAGTTTTTTTTATTTTTCTTTTGTTATACATGATAACACCTGACTTAACCCAGACATGATGTGATTCACACATGATGTGATTTTTGAGACTTTCCTATGCATGGTCTGGAGTTGGACTTAAATAATTCTCTTTTGTTCCTTCCCACTCAAAATATTCTCTGATTTTGTGATTATTTTTTTTTTTTCTCAAGTGGTTATTTTAAGCGAGTTTATAACAGTATCTTTCACACCCATGGACATTTAGGAATAAAACTCATGAGGCATTGTCTCTACATTGTTCATTTTTATTTTAAGACCCAAATCTTTATTAACATTCCAGCTTTACAAGGAAAATTATTTTAAAAGACAGAAAAAAATTATTCAGTTTTAGGACCATGTACTGGCCATGGTTTCTTTAATCTCAAAAAATGTAAAAATAAAGGTTGTGCTGAATCCTCACTCCTTCCCCATCACCTTCAACTCATGCCCAACTGGGAATGTCCCAGCTGCCACGAGCTGTGTGCCCTCTGCACCAGCAGCAGAGCAAGGCAGATTTTTCTCACATAGATGTGTGAGGTTTTCCTTCCCTTAGCCCCTTTATGTCTGCTTTGGCTTAGGCATAGTTGATACTCACAAATTCTTTGGGATATATCTTGTTTGCAGCAAATTCCTGCCAAGGTTCATAGAGTTAATTCAGGGCTCAGAATGAAAACTCTCTTTGCGCTGCAATTTTATTGACCCCTTCAGTCAATAAATCTCCCCTCCCTCAAATAAGTGAGAGAGTGCAGCACAAAACCCATTTCTCACCACTGTTTTTCTTTGGTTTGATCTGTTAAGAGCAAAAGTTATTCTGCTTCCCCTATTTGGCCCCCGCAGGTTAAAAGGACAGATGAATTTGGGCAAAATAGTACAACTGTGACCTACTGGTTTCAAATGAGGGTCTGGGAAAGGATTGCTCAGGACTTCAGGTGGCAGATGATTTTTTTTTTTCTCATACTGCAGATCAAAAATTCATTGGAAGAAAAAAAAATGCTCTTAAAAGAAATAATTCTTTTGATATGATATTATAGGCACTCCAAACTTCACCTTCTGTCCTCAAAACTCTGCCGTTCATACCCAATATCAAATGGATCAATCCCAGACTCTTATGGATGATTATTACTTCTGTGTATATAGCAATTAAATCTCATGGACATGACTCTTCTCACTCTCCATCTGTTCTGTGTCAATGAGCTGTACCAGTGACCTTTTTTACAAGCATGGCCATTCTCTGTTTGTACTGCAATTTCTCCACTTGTGCAGTGAAAAGAATGACAACTTTCTTTCCAAGGGCATAGGAAGATATAACAATGAATGATGTCCCATGGGCCTAATTCAAAGTCCACTGAAGTAGCTGAGAACCTTTCAGCTGAATTCAACATGCATCCAATCAGGTGCTGTAAAAGCCAGATCATTCTACTGCACACCAAATCTCAGGGCTGATGTAGTCCCCATGCTTCAAGGCAGCAAATCATATAACAATCAACCCTAAGTTTTGCAAACAGATTTGTTTATTCATTTATTAATTCTTCATTTTGCATTCCATAATTTTCAGCCCTTGGCAGGTCCCCAGTAAAAGTACACAGTGCTTGTTGTCCAGAATGCTGTTCTGTGATTGCCCATCCGAATCATATGGCAAGAGTTTTAATCTGCTTGGTGCAATTACCAAAAGAGAAGGATAGAAGTATAATCAATTGGGATATGGGGATATGTTCCTTCTTTTATCTTTTTTTTTTTCTTCGTCTTCAAACAATGAACTCCCTACAACTTCTCAAGCTGATTCAGACCTCTAGATAAATTTTATTTACATAGATATATTTATGTCAAATGTCCAAACTTGACCTTTCTCAGCAGCCTTTCCTGGAACTTTCAGAATTAGGCTGTGCACCATATTCTAGGTCTGTCCTGGTAAATTAGGTGTTTCTAGTGCTGTTCTCTAACACTAAGCCCAACAGGGCAGGATCAACCCAGTTCACACAAATAACATTTCTCTCTGTCTAGAGCTCAGTGGCTGTATGTAAAGTGATGGCTGAGACTAGCTTCCTGCCCATGAAAACTTCCAGTCTATTCTGGGACCTGTTTGTAAGACTAAGAGTCAGCCCAGGTCAGTGCCACATAAGGTAAAACTTCTACAAGCAGTTTGAAAGACCATTCTCCAGAACCTAGGAATGCTCTTGGGCAATGAAAACCTCTAAGGAGAGAAGAGTGCAGACTGAAAGTGGTTGCCTTTCCATAAATAAGCCATTTCACTTAAGATCAGAAAAGTGTGATGCATCCAAGAAAATTCAGGATTTGGCCACCTGACAACCTTCAACTATCTCTGTTTATAGTTAATGAAGAAAAACATGTGCCTCCAGAGACTCATCTGGAGAAATGGCACAATGTGTGAGGAGTTTTGCTGCCATTATGTAGTAGAAAGTTATGAATAATTTGACCCACATGAGATTGGAAAATCCTACTCTTCCTTAAAAACATAAAAATATCTCTAAATCAAATTTTCTTCTTTTTTCTTCTCAAAAGTATATTTAATTCCTGACTCTATAAAATAAATTGTATTTGGAGAGAGCAAAAAGTAAACCTGAAATTAGTTGAGTTTATATACAATGAAGACTTGAGGCCAAATCTCATGGCAGAGATGCAGAAACATTGGTGGTTTTCCTGGGGAAGCTGTGAAATCTCCAGCATGGGAGTATTTTAAGAACAGCTCATGCAAACGTGTGTCTGCTGATATTTACCTGGGGCAAAGGAATGGACCTACTGAGATCCTGATTATTTTGTTGTTTGGAGCCCATGGTTTCATCGAGTAGCAGTGGTTAAAATCTTATACTAGGAATTTCATGTCACCTTCCTGGTAAATAAAAGTAATCAAATCAGACTTTTCAGTTTTGAAGAATTTAAATTTACCCCTATTTTGTCAATATTAAAAATGTAAGTAATTATATTAGTTGAAATTTTGCATAATATAAAACTTAAATAAAGTTGTTTAATAATTATATGCCCTTCTTCAATGTTTTTTATGTTAAGATCTAAAAGTAAATGAGAGAAACTTTTTATCCACTGATGTTAACATCATATCAAGTTATGGACAATGAAACAGGTAATGAGAAGAACAAAAGCAAAAAAGATTTTGAAATACTTGTGGATCCTTTAAAGCCATAATTTTTCCCATGCTTTCAAGCATTAAGAGCCAGTTTGACATCAATACCCTGGGTCAATAAAGTACTTGAAATAAAAATTTTGCTGCCTATTTTGACAACATACTGTGTCCTGTGTTCCATATATATGCCTAAATCAAAATATCTGGACATCCAAACATCATCATGGGAGAAGGAGGACGATGGACCTGAAGAGTAGATACAATTTGTATTTGCTGACATAAATTAAAACTGCTTCAAAGAGATCTTAAAAATCTGTTCCTGGCCTTTGTGATTCAAAGACTCAGAACAGGGACATGTTTATCTCACCTTTTAACCACAAGATGCACTGCCTCTTGTTTCTGAAGAATTCAGCAACATTCCACCTCAGTAATGGCTCCTACATTCTAATTTAAATTTTTTGCACAGTAATCTACTAAACCTATTATTTACTACTGGAATCAAATTATTTGTTGTTATATTTAATTTTTTTTTTTTTCTGAGTTCACAGATGTAAGCAGAGTGACCTTCAAGATGGGGAGCCTCATTGGATTTACCACCTGGTCCACCAATGGCCTACAGACCAATATTTAAAGTGTCCAGAATACAGTTTGGTAGTAAGTACAATTTTAGCAGAAATTTAATCAACCTGCCCCTGTTAAATATTTATCCAATTATGCAAGTGACAAGCGAAAAATGGATGAATTCCTTTTAACGTAATATAAAATAGCACATAGCAGAAGGGAATTTTATCATTAAAGATATAATGAGATCATGAACACCTCCAAAGGGGTGAGTTAATCAAATAAGGCCATAATATGACAAGCAGCCTGTCAGAAGAAATTCTATTTTCTGCAGTACGCGAGTTGCATTTGAGTTAATAATTGAGTCGCGTAACCACCCTACCAACCTTGTTAGAGGATGTCACACTCAGCCTTGCTGATGAAGGAGGACAAAAGTGGATGGTTTGAAAGGGGAATTCCCAGAGCTGATATTGACAGTGGGTGCAATTACAGGAACTGCTGACTCTGACAGATACAGACCTTTCCCTCAGGTGTACGTAGTGTGCACTGCCCTCCCTTCTCCAAAATAATTGTGCCCCAGGCATTAAGTGTATCTATACACATGCATGCTTAAAGAACTAGCTGTTTAGAGAGAACAGTCTGAAGCATATTGCTAAAGAGACTCAAGATGTATACTTTTTTTGAGAAGGAAGAATTTAAGTCCCCTACCCTTAGCTGGTCCAAAATCTTACAGCTCCACTGGTATCAGCCAAGCTCTCATGATTTACACAGGCTAATGCTTTGTCTCACAGTATGTAATCTTTTTCCATTAATATTTACCTGCTGTTCCATAATGACTACAAAATGCCTGACAATAGCTAGACAGTGGGAGTTCTGTGACTGCCACTTACTACACAAATCATAATCTAGCTACTGGTACCTTGTGCTTCCTCCATTTTCCTGTCACATCCATCTGGTGTCCCTCCCACACAGACTAAGAGTAGACACTGCCTCCAAGTGCAGTTATCCTGCATTGGGGACGAAAATAGTATTGCAAGAGCAGTAGTCAAAAATTAGCATGTGATTTCTAATAGCAGCAACATGACAGCATAGAGGCTCCCTCCCTCCAGAAGCTTAAGGCATTTGGAATAATTTGCAAGTTGTGTTTTGTAGAATAATAAATGTAAGGTACTGAGAGATCAAAGGATTAGCCTGTGATCATACTATTGGCAGACCTTCTTCCAGCTGTAAAAGGAAAAAAAAAATAAAAAGGGAAATTCATTTCATTGTTAAGAATAACTTAACTACAGGTACAAAATACTATCAAGTCTAAAGCTGTACAGAAGCTGTCATAATAAATCATGAGTCTTGTCAAAAGTCATTGAAATTCATGTTTTGTGAATTTTCTGAAAAAGAACCAAATAACTGCTGACAGTTTGGTAGCTTTAGCTAAGTTTGCCTTTTGAAAACTTTGGGAATTGAAGACACAGTTCATGCAGAAGGAAGTGTCATAGATTTAATCTGAAAATCATGCTAACTTGTCTACACTGACCTATGTTACTGATCATCATACTATCTTAGTGGCCCTGTGATCTTTGTGTGTCACAATGACACCTCTGAACCTTTTCCACTTGAAACACAGTTTCACCTGAAAACAATCATTTCCAGGAACTGGGATGTAACAATCATATATATCTGAAGTGTCTTGAAGAAGAGGAACTATCAGAAAATGCTACTTCTGGTGGGCAGAAATAACAGCAGTAACCATAACATAGACATATATATTATAAATATATATATAAAAAAAAAATCAATGTTCTACATTGGATTTCAGATGATCCTTATACAAGACTGTCTTTACCACTTATCTTGTGATTCTACCATAAACCCATAATTCACTATCTGTTCCCCATTTTACTGAGCCTTGCAACATTTTATTTGGGAATCAATTCCCACCTGTCAGCTCAGAACAACTGTGCTTCACTTCCACTGTCCTTTATCTCTATAGCTATTCCTAGTTCCTTTAATACATAGAAAACCTCTCTTTTATGAGTTACTGCTGCACCTGCTGCAATGGGACACTCACCTTGGCTGAAGAAACGGGCACAGTTTATTACAAACACCAAAACATCCTGCCCTCCTCAAACTGTGAGCTGGATCGCTTACAGGACACTTACAGCACTGTCCCCAAAGGCAACCCAGCACCTGGGTCTTCAGTCAGATGGTGTTGACAGCTGCTCAGCATTTCTGCTTCAGCTCACCCCTAATTTTGCATCACAACCCTTGGCTGATTTTGTTTCATTAGTAAAATATACATTAAGCCAGCTGTGAGGGGTGGGGTGGTGTTTAAGTAGCTGCTGGGTCTTTTGTATCCTTCAGGAAAAAGCAAACAAGCTCCAGAGAGAAATATTAAGTGGCACCCAGTAAAATCATGTAGCAGATGAAATGATGGACATGAGGTAGATGGCAATGCAGTAAAATGCATCTCCTGTGTGTCTAAGCACTCAAAATTCTAAAGCACTGAACAAGCTTCTGCTAGCTCAGACTAGAAGACATGAGACAAAGAGGCAGCAGTTTTATTCTCAGGAACTGGCTGATCAATTCTTAGTCCAAGGAATCCCAGGCGTAGGATGCAGACACAAGCCATATAGGAAAAAAATTTGTATAGGAAACCATTAACCACAACAAAAAGACTTTTTATCCTAAAAGAAAGGCTAAGGTGGGACCTAAGCCCCTGCTGGTTCAGGTTGTGCAAGTTGTCAAGTACAGTTGTTCAAGCAACTGAGCCTGTGATCTGGTCTTAGCTGAGCTCAGTTTAGGGCTCCAGTTGTAGGTGTCTGTATGTGGGATAGATTTCTGAGCTGTCTTATAGTCAGTGGAATTAGCAAGTACAATCCCATTGGCATTCAGTGCACAAATCCAAAACCAGGTTGGGTGGAGCTTTGTACAACCTGGTCTGGTGGAAGGTATCCCTGTCCGTGACAGATGGAACTAGGTGAGTTTTAAGGTCTGTTCCAGCTCAAGCCATTCTAGGATTCCATAATTCTCTGAATTTAGATGAGCAGCCAGTTTGTGATAATGATTTGTGCCAGAGAACAATTCAACAGGACCAAACACCCTGCCAAGGTCTCCACTGACTGTAAAGTCAACTTTGCCATCCAGCACAAAAGTAGCCATTTATATACAGATACTTAATTCTGGATATTTTAACCAAACTCCAGATCCTATTGTCTGGGGTAAGGGTTTCTTGGACTGGAGCTTCAGGGTTTGGGGTGGGGATTTTGTTACAAATCAAAAACAAGGTGAGTGTTATGTGTGGACTTGTCCAGGCTAAGGAGGCCCATTAGATTTTGAAAATTATTCTCTTTTAGCCTGTTAAGCTGACAGAATGTTGCACATAGGAAAATGTGTTAACCATATCAAAGTCAGAAGCACTGTGTTTTATTCCTGATGAGCTGGACTGACTCATTCAGGTCCCCCTGTCAAACACTAGGTCAAGGATAGCAACATACCAAAATAGGATATCAAAAAAGGGTATCAAATACTATCAGATTCTCATCAAATCGTTACCCATGCTAAATCTCTGTGTGATTGCTACAAGCACATCCCCTATTTCAGTCACAAACTAAGCTTTCAGTTGCTAGTGAGGCTGCCTATGAACTTGCATATTCAGAAGGCATTCTGGCAGGATACCACAGCATGAAGACACAGAAGGCTAAACAGCAGAGCTATAAATAAAGTGGGACCCAGCTTCCAAGAAATGCTAACACCTACACAGCTCATTCTCTGTAATTTAACAGGGTACTGAAAGACCAAATTTTCCCCAACTCGTCTTCAGACTGGGCAGGGAGAGGAGAACAACTGGAAGTGAGTCAAAAGGTGAAGAAATCCTCATGAGCAAATAAAAAAAATTGCAAAAGAAATAGACAGTGTTTGTCTTAGGGAGATTTAAGTTAATTAACTCCTGGTAGAGATGAAGAAGAGACATTTGGTTATTTTTAGCATGCTTCCTTTGCAGTCAGTATGTTCCAAACAAGGCATTTGGTCACATTTTCTGCAAGTCCATGTATTTTCAGAGCTCTGAGTTATTGCCTGTGCTTAAATTTAGATGAGCTGCAGGTTTTTAGATTGCTCCTGTGTTTCAACTCTTTTTTTCTTTGCTTGTTCATTTATTTTCTACCATGTACAAACTTCTTCAAAACAAACTTTGGAAAGAGATCTGAGGACAGTACTTTGAAACTTGGTCATTCTGATCCCCTTTGAGCTGTGTATTTTCACTTGATGGCTCTCAAAGATTTGTGAATGCTGCAGAAGGTGTGGGACAGAGTGAAAAAGCTGCAATTTTTAATGTATCATTTACTTCTCCTTCCCAAGTTGGGACAGATCATCTTTGTCATTGCAATAAAGCTGCTAACAGCAGAGAGAATTCTTTCCTTGTCTTCAGAGTTTGAAGAAGCACAATTGCAATTCTAGTCCAGATGCCATAGTGCTGCTTTGAAGAGCTGTGGTAGACAGGAATATTTTAACAGAATTACAGTTCTGTGAGTATATTAATGCCTGAACCACAAGTCTTCATTAGTATCTATCATCTCACTAAAAACTCAATGCAGAGAAAGATCTCACATAAACTCTATCACCTATAAAATTGATATTTCTTGTTTCGTCTTAAAGGAAAAAAAAAAAAAGTTGAATTCTAGAAAAATAAAATTTCAGATTCTTTTTTTGTTAATTTGGGATTCTCTCTTGAACAGAGAAAACAATGCCTATCTTTAACAGAGACAGGGAATAGTAATCTGTACTGATTTAGCTGAAACTACTTTCCCACAAAAATCTTGGAATAAGCAACCCAAAAGTTTGTAAACACCTAGAGGATAATAAGAGAAGAGCAACAGTCAATTTCCATTCATCAAAAACAAATCATGTCAGACTCAACACTGCCAGTAACTGGCTTTGTTCATAAGGGAGAAGTAGGAAATGTCATATACTTTGACTTTAGCAAAGCTTTGACACTCTCTTACATGAAGGGCTCAGAAAAAATAAAAATGAGGAGCATTATCCAGGTGACCCTTCAGGGTGTGGGATTACATAGCTACTGCCAGAGCATCAGAATTAGATAGCTACCCCCAGCCAACACTGTGGGCCATTTAGGATTCTGTCTTAAGTCTCACACAACTCATGGCACAACTCATAATTCCATAAAGGGCTTGGGTGAGAGGATAGAAAGTGTACTTATTGCAGTCACAGAAAGCACCAAGGTGAACATCTGGAAACAGTGAGGAAGAGAAGTAGAATTCAAAACTATTGGAGAGAAGTGGAGATAAAATTATAGTGCTGTTCAGGAAGGTCAAATGTAAAGTGAATCTCTGGGCAACACACCAAAGGGGAATTCTGGCCTGGCTGAAGTGTGGCAGAATGGGATCTGAGTAATATTATACTGAGCCAGAAAAAAAATCACAGATGAACGCATCATAGAGTCACAGAATGTTTTGGGTTGGAAGGGACCATCTTGTTCAAACTTCCTGAGCAGGGACACCTTCCACAGGGCCACATTTCTCCAAGCCCTGTCCAGCCTTCCAGGGATGGAGCACCCTCTGGGCAGGGCCTCACCATCCTCGATGTGAAGAATTTCCTCCTAATATCCAATCTAAACTAACTTCTGGTAATTTAGAGCCATTGCCCCTTGTCCTGTCACTTCTTGCCATTGTCCAAAGTCCCTCTCCATCTCTCTTGGAGCTGAGTTAGGCACTGGGAAGTGCTCTAAGGTTTTCCAAAGCCTTCTCTTCTCCAGGTTGAACAACCACAACCTTCTCTTTCTTAACCTGAGTCAAAAACCTTGTGCTGGTGCATAGAGGGCACAGTAACTTAGAAGGATGGGGACAATTTGTAATGGAACCTCACCTGATTTGATCAGGTGCAGAAAACATGACTTAAGAGAAAGGTTTAAAACATTAATGTACTTTAATATGGTAAGAAGAAAAACTGGGAGAAAGGGTGGAAGCAGTCTTCAATGGTAAAAGGAAGCTTGGGGAAAGAAATAAACTCTTTTCTCTGTCTACTGTTCTTAGGCCAAGAAGTAATAAAGCAAAGAAGATTAAAATCCAACATCGGGAAATGCTTTCATCACTCAAGATTTTTAAGAAAAATTGAACTAGCATTTGTCACAAGTGACATAACTGACCCTGTCTTTATGAAAGGAGATGGACTAAATGACCTCTTAGCGTCCCTTCTAGTCCCATTTAATTGATTTTTCCAAGAAAAAAAATAAATTTCTTTCTCTGAAAGATACACCTATCTTTAACAGAAGCCTAAATACCCTGAAAGTAATAACTGTAACTCCTTAGGGTTCACAAAATACACAAGAGAAGCAGCTGTAAAGTAAAACTCTTGATGAGAAAAGAATCATCTCACTCACAGCTGCGAATTGTGAATGGAAACAGATAATGTCAAATTAAACATTTTTAGTGTGGGAATTGCTATTTTGATAGGGAAAAAAAGAAAGACTTGTGCAGCACACAAACCCTACCAATCTGATTTGACTGATTGAGTCACTGATATTTCACATTTACTGATGTCTTTCTGCAAGACCCTGACAACTGAGAATGGGGCAATGAACTATTCCAGCACTACTGTCCTTGACAGATGTGACACTCTCCACTCTCAGGGGCAAAGAGTGCATCAAAGCACACACACATCTTGACTGAAAATTCAGACAGATTCAAAAAGGAAGGAAGACATTGCTAATTGTTCATGTCTCCCTCCAACTCAGTATCAGCCTGATTGTCAAAAACAGGCCCCTTTTCCCAACCCTTCCCCATCCCCCCAAAGAAACCACAACTAGAACAACATCCATCCTTAATAAAAACAGCTAGAGTAATGAAAAAATAGCATAAACAAGATTCCAATAAAAACTGTGTTTCAGAATTTCCATATAAACTGCATTGAGTATTTAAATGTGCTGATAGCTTTTTTCAGAATCCATACAGTCCTTCAAAGAATTGGAATTTTATTGCTCTACTTTTTAGCCAGTGTGTCAACTCAATAGAGGAGATTCTCTGAGATGCCCATTGCAGCTTTATCTTGGGAATTAATTAAAATCTGATGAGGTATTCTTATGGTGATCGGGCTTTCAAAAAATGAATTTTAAGGTCACACTAGAACCAAAAGAGTAAGGGGCTAAACAGATGTGTGAAGTCTTTGCAAAGTGCATGGATTACCAGTATGCTATATCCATCTGGTCAGATTCACCTCCTTTTTATGAATAAGTTTTTTTACTTCATTGCAATGACTAATTGAATTCAATATTACATGGTGTAAATTGGAATAATATTCTGGCCTTTCTTAAATCTCATTTCCTTTCACTTATTTTAATACCACTTTTAGGATGTAACAGTAAAATTTAAACCACCCATATCATCTACTAGGGAGAGGTGCTGGCAAAGTTATTCTTTGGGGTACTGCAAGTTGTGAGCCCAAGGTTTATTAAACATTTCACCTTTTCACTTCTATATAACACAGTTTCATCAAAAATGAAATTTTTCATAGAAGAAAGATGATTTATGTTGGAAGTGGTGTTTTAAGGGGAGCTGCTTTTATCTCCTGGGTTTAACCACACAAACAACTAAGCCAAGCTAAAGCAACAGGGCAGAGATTTCTGTATATTTGAAGAAGGGAAAGAAGTAATGTGGGGCACAAGTCCCTGAGCAGGAGAGGCACTTATGGTGACAACACTTTGCACAGCAGAGCTGCCATGAAACATTTTGCCAGTGAAGTATCTTGGTCTCATTTTTGCTGATGTTTTAGTGACAACAAATGTGGTTTAACTTTCAGATAACTGTCCTTGAAGGGAAAAAAAAAAGGAAAAAAAAATTAAAAAAAAAGAAATAAAGGTGATGATGCTGGAATCCCTTCAAACAGTGATCAGATGATTGATTATCATTGTAAATCTAGGTATGGAATAGGGGGTGAGTTGGCTCAGCCTCCCCAGCATGCTAGCTGGTCTCTGACAGCATGTGATAGCAGATAGGAAAACAAAATCAGATTGAAGGTTTTTTCCTTCCAAATGGACTCCCAGCCCCTTGTGCGCTGCTGCTCCTTAAGTCTTTTATTTAACACTCCTGGACAGCTTTGCTTTCTATTAATGAATATCCCCAATTGCTTAACAATCCATGCAAAACAAACTTCCACGATGCCCATAGCGAATAGCGAATGGGTTCAAAGCTCAGACACAGCAGTAGAAAAGTTATCTTTTAACAGACTTGTCTCAGAGTTGTTGGTAACAATCACACAGTCATGGTGATTAACGTGGAAGGCAAGGTGTGGAGCCTCACACTCCACCAGATTTTGAACAGGTACAGGAACAACCATAATTTAGACTTCAGGGAAGTTTGGTGAATCAGGGGGTGATACAAGTCCAGCTGCAATATGCACTTTGCCCTGAAACTCAGAAGTCCCTATGAAAAGCCCTGTAAAGGGCCAGAGGAGTGTAATAGGTACAATTTTAAAATACAGTACCTTTGAAGGTCAGCCTGAGCTGAAGGTACCACTTCAAGAAGTGTCTGGGGCCTGTCTGGAGGCAACGAGGTGAGTGGAGGACAGACACATCCTTTGGAGAAGGAAGGCAGGGTGAGATGTGGGACATTGCCCTTACACAGCAAACTCTGATCTACTGATGATTGGCCCTGAGAGCACTCATTTGTTTCAGTTAAATCATCAAAAAGGTGTAGGAAAATGTACTGACACATATTTTACCAACTCAATTTGCATTCATTTTGCAAACATAGAAGCAAAAGGCTTAAAACATATTAATCTATGATTCTCTGGCACTTCAAGAGTGCCTGAAACATCCATTCTTAGGGGCATGAAGCTGTCGATGGCTGATCTATGTCTTGTCAATTCTAAATCAGAAATAATGAGGCAAATCAGTTACATCTAGGCTGGTGCAATTTTTTTTTTTTTTCCATCCTCTCCTTTGGAACCAATTACCAAAGTATCTCTGAAACAGATAATGTGAAATACAGTCTTGCCAATCAGCAGATTTTCCAGGAGCATCCATCAGTCAGCTGTCTGCAGCTCTGAGATGGAGCTAACTCTCTCTAAATTAATAAAAAGAAACCATCTGGAAGACACTTTTCTCCTGAGCAAGAAGCAAAGACATGCTGGCTGTTCACTAGTGTCACTGCAAAGCACTTGTGAAATGTCAAGAGCAATGGAAATTGTTTCACGTATTTACCTGTGTTCTCAAAGCCCTTAATTTGAATTTCACTGTGTTTTTTTTGTCTGCTGTGCTGGACTGGAATTCCTACCTTGAGGCATGGCCACAGCATAGTGAAGAGGGCTCAGCTCAGATGTGGGGAGGTTAATTCATGGTTAATTCATTCCCAGCTCTGCCCATTTCTGAGCCTGTGAGGGAATCCACCACAGGACCCCAAATCAGTGCAGGGCAGACCAGTGAGCCCTCATGAAGCCAAATGCAAAGAAGCCCAGAGGAGAAACATGTGACAAAGGAGGAAAAATGGAACAAGGGTGACAGGACATGGATTGCAATCATGTGGAAAACTGAGCTTAATTTCTAGATGCCAGTGTGACAGATAAAAATTACATACATGTAACACACATTCAACTGCTGGTCTGTCACAAGATAAGGCTGCACAAATAGGAAAGAAACTTTCTTCAAAATAGCTTCCTGTGTCTCTTCAAGCTGGTGTGCAAGAGCAGCTGGAAAATTCTCAGCATCCTCCTCTGAGGAGCAGGGGCCATGGAGCAAAACCTTTTGCAGAGTTTTTGAAGGAAACTGAAAACATACCAAACAATCACCAACTATTCCCAGAATGTTTAGTTTTATTGCCCTCCTATAAATGTTCATGTTTTCATAGGCACTTTTTCAAGTATTTTCCAAGAGAATGTATTTTTCTATCAAAACATGCCAGAAATGGGTTCACTCTCACACAGTTCTGGAAAGAAACTAATTTTGATCTGAGTATGTTCAACTAAAATTAATTGCCAGTGCATGCAAAGCAGTGGGAAAGAGGTAAGACTTTTTCACTGTAAAAGCTCCTGGAGGTAACATAAAATGGACTAATGTTCCTATTAGTCTTATCACACTTGGAAGATTTCAGAGCCTGTATAGATTGATTTCCTCTTGGCACAAAGCCTGGACATTTAGATGGACATTTAAAAGGATTTGCAATTCAGACAGTTTTAAGACTACTCCAAAAAACCCATATATGATGGGAGGTGCATCTATTTCTAAACCAGAAGTTGACTGAGCAGTTTTAGTGGTCTATCCTCTATATTCATACAAGATTCTCATATGAAAGTCATGTAAGTGGCACTGCAGCTAGCTGTCCCTCTGATGTTTTTCTCTTATTTATGTGTATTGCACTAAGCACACTTTGAAACCGTAATCTACTCTTATATACTGCTATATTACACTTTCTGTTATAAAATAACACAGAATCTACCCATGGTGCAAAGGAAATAATTAGTCTGAATTGTCTCCTTATAAAGGAGAACAATCAATGTTGTTTCCTTAAAAAAAAAAAAAAATAAAGATAATTCCTTTCTAGAGAGCAGGATGCAGGCAGGATGCTCTAACTCTGCATTTAAATACAATCGACTACCCAAAACTGGTAGTGGATGCACACTTCATAAAATCCCCCAGGTGCAAGTCAATTCAGTTTCTGAGACCAGAAAGGTCCCTTTAATTCTTGGGGTTTTTTAGGGGGTTTTTTGGTGGTTTTTTTGTGGGTTTTTTTGGGGGGGTTGTTTTTTGTTTTGTTTTTTGTGGGTTTTTTTGGTTTGGTTTTGTTTTTCCTATCCTTAGTCTACACTTGGGAGGGCCAAACTCACAATTCACCTTTAAACTTGAGTGAACCCCAGGATTTTTGCTGATCCTCTGCCCAGCATGAGCCACACTCTTAGGAGCACACACTTTTTAAAAAAAATACATTCCTTATATGCCTTTTGCTTTTTCTTCCTAAAGGACACGTTTCTTCAACGCAGAATATTGGAAAGTATTATCATTCATTGTTTCCTACCTCACCATTTAGCCAATATACTTGAATTTCCAGTTAAATGGATTTGTTTAATATAAAACCCCAGTAACATTCATAGACTAATAGAAGTACTTAAGTTGGAAAATATCTCTAAAATCATCAAATCTAACCATTCCCACAGAACTGGCAAGAACATCACTTAAACCCTGTCCCCAAATGCCACACATCCTTTAAATCCCTCCAGGGATTTGGACTCCACCCCTGCCTGGGCAGTAGTGCCAGGGCTGGACAACCCTTTCAGTAAAGAAATATTCTGTGATATCCAATCTAAACTTCACCTGTCACAACTTTAGGCCATTTCCTCTGATCCTGTCAAGTTGCCAACAGATGGGTTTTCCTCAGCAGGAGAGTTTTGTTTTTTCTATTTCCTGAAAGCTCTTGCTCACTGCTGTCAAAATGCACCTCAGGGATAAAGACCAACTTTTTCCCAGATGCACACGTAGAGCCAGAGACCCAAACTACATCTTCTACAGTGTCAGAGGGAACAACTACATCCAAATTACACCCACAGTTCCTTGGTAGTCACTATGATCAAACTCATTTTGACAAAAATTCACCCACTCTGTGATTTTCCTCCATGATTTTTAAACAACCACTTTTCAGTAGAGCTGTACGTGAAAGATTTCTCTTCACACAACACTATAAGTAAAGTCAGCAAACTGTCAGCTCTGGCAGATTGTGCCTGGTCTCTGTAATTGAGTTTGATTAAGAGTTTTGTTGCCATCACTGGGTTTATTCCCTTTCTATGTAAACATTTTACATCTTCTTATTGTTAAATATTGTTTTGCTTTGTTTATTTGGTAGAGCTGCCTCAGAAGATGAACATTCAAATATAGAATTAATGAACATTGATGTCATTGTGTTGAAAGGAACATAAGGTTGGGAGGGGGAAAAGAGACATTCTAATTATTGGAGTGTTTGGTAGGAGTTTATTTTACAAACACTATCATTATGTTGACAACAGTGAGTCAATATGTTCCGCTAGGCTTTTGTTGCTTTCAAGAATGGGAGGATGGAGTGTGGATGTTGTTTGCTTCATAGCATACTTTCTATTTTGAGGTCACAAGAAGGCATGGCTGCCCTCAAACAGTGGGGAAAAATATAATTTCTGCTTCCTGGTATCTCACCACCATTGGGATAATGTAAACCTGTTGGAGTCTGAGATACAGATTGTGTGCCCTTGTTTCTAATACTTAGTTATAGAATTCAAAGAAACACTGAATTCCATATAATATGAAATTCATGGACATGTTTTCATGGTGATACATGAAAACAAATGCTAAAGTTAGATAGGAAAAGTGTAAATATGTAAATTAGAAAGTTTTTTAAATCACTGTGTGAAAAAGTAGTTTAGAGAACAGGAGACAAGGTGGAGGATTTAGGGTGTTGTCTCTTGTCCTTCTTCTTTCTTCTTCATGTTCTTCTCCTGGGGGTTTTTGGGTAGTAGTAGGTGATTGGGTAGAAAATGCCGCAGTGCAGCACACAGGTGTTGGGTCACTAAGAAAAATAATTTAGTTGGCACCTGTTAATTGGGTAAATGGACATATAAAAGACCTTGAAGAAGATCTTAACCATTTTACCTCTTTACTATCATAGTGCACACAGCTCCTTGTACCTTGTAATGCTGATAAGAAAAAATAAACAACTGAGACCGAACGAGAGAAAACCCGCCTCCCTCTCATCAATCTTCAGTTCAAAGGGAAAAGGAACCCAATTCCAAAAGTCCTATAATGAGACATAAACCAAGTGGAAAAAATCCAGCTGAGAGGTGTGGCTTTGCTGAAATTGGCAGCCACAGGAACACGGAATCATGGATTGGATTGGGTTTGAAGGGACCTTAAAACTCATCTTGTTCCACCACCCTGCCATGGGCAAGGACACCTTCCACTAGACCAGATTTCTCATTCCATCCTCTAAGGATGAGCAGCACAGGAAGGTTTTCAGGGTTCTGAACAATTGCTCTCATGGACATGACCCTTCCACATCAGATGCAGCACTCAGTGCAACAACTCTGACACCGAGACCTCTTGGAGCAGCACCCAAAGACCGACTGACTCCATTCCCTGAATTCACTGCAACAGAAATGAGTGAAGAGAGAGAGATATTCATCTTCTAGCAGTGAAGAGAGGAAGATATATTTGAAAGCAAGCATAAAAATATCCTTAAACTCCTGAAATAAAGATGATGTAATTTTCTTTTAAGGTGTTGAAAGCTTTGTCTTCCTTGGAAGGACAAACAGTTCCTTGAAAATGAATTATTTTACCAGCCATTTACTTACAAGCTGTGTGTCTCAGTATAACAGAGACACCCAAATTAGAAACAAATCTTTGAACAAAACTGCTCAGATCTCCTTTATAATGAAAATAAAAGAATTTCCACTGAGGATTTCTTGAGAGAAGTGAATTTTTTCCATTTTAAAGTGAATTACATTTAAAACATTGCAGGCCTGTGCCTAAATTACAATTTTTATTTTTTTTTAATGTATATCAGGAATTAAAAGAGCTCTGACAAATAGATATGGAAGAGAAACAAAACCACCTTTAAATTTTCTATCAAAAGTGCTTAATTGTTTTCAAATTAATTACTCTCCATGATGTCTATGCCTACATCACCAAACACTGTTTTCTACCCTCATGAATTATGGCCATTCCAAAATATATTCTGCTAAACACTTCAATGAAGCCACAGGAATTATTTCTCCATAAATTAGTCCCCACATCTTTTTTTTCTGCTTAATAAAAACTAGGTATCCTATAGAGCTGTAGAATTAGCTCCTTTAGTAATGTGGCTGAATAAATGCCATTTCTTACCCCAGTGGCAGCTCCATTACACCCAGGTTGAGGTCATACTTTCTCATTAATGAGGTGGCTGTAACGGGGCCCGAAATGGGATAAATAGAGAGGGAGTCTTCAATCAGCTGAAGTTTGTTCTCATATCAGTGCACTGCAGGCACACCTAGTTAGCTTTCCATTAGTGTTAATCAAGCATGGTAGTTGTGCATCAGCTGGGAGTTAAACCTTAGCCTGCAGTTTTGCACCATTCAGAGCCTTTGGTTTAATTTCTTGCACTCAGCATCAATCCATGGATAGGTCTGAGTTGATTTGCAGCCACAGTGATTATATCACTGTAATTGATATATGATTCATCAATAGCTGTGCTGCAATCCATCAGTGTCATAATTATGAACTGCATGCTAGTTATTTTTGTCTTTGCCCTGACTTTTTAAGCACATGAGCATTCACATTTTGATTATTACTTGTATTTTTACCTGTGAAATCTAAACTGGGGCAAGCGTGGTGTGACTAAGCAAGTCAAGCGAGGAAATTCCCACTGAGATGACAGGTGGGACCTGTTTGATGCTCCAGGATGACCCAGCTGCTATTCACACTGCTAGCAGGGCAGACCCAGAGCCCTCTGAAGGGAAGGAGCCTGTGATGAAAGGCCAGCTCTGGGGCAGCCAGGTCATGGGATGTGTCCTGTGGATGCTGCATTTCCAAACAGCAAAACCACCTTAGCAGGTACAACCTGGGCAGGGACCTCCTTCCCATGGCAGTGACATCAAGCCAGTTTCTTTCACTGAATTCCATGGAAAAAAACATTGTTTCACAAAAAATGATAATCCCTCCCTTGGAATAATAATGGAAATCCCACAGACAGCTCTTCTGTGCACAGTCCTCAGAGGGCAGTGAGTGTAATCAGCCAAACATACGTGGCTTCCATTGTTAACAGCAGCAGCCAAACACCAAAATGGGCTGTCTGACACCATCCAGGACCACAAACTGCAGATTTTCCTGCTTGCTTTTTACTCTGGGAACCAGAGTAATTTCATGTTTGCAGCTAAAACCATAACTGGTCAAAATCCCCTGTAAGGAGAGCAGGAGAAGACAGGAGAGAGGAACAGGGACCAGAAGAATTTCCTTACAGCTTTGCACTGGCAGTGCTGTGGAAGTGCTGCCCCATTGTGTGTCCCTGATTTGTGAGAGGAAGCAGTGGCACAGGAGGGAGCAGAACTGAGCACCCCCCACATTTACAGTAACTTCTTTTGCTCCTTCCCATCATGTATTTAAATAGGAATACGAATCAATGGACAAAACTTTCTTAGAGTGGGAAAGAAAGCTGAATAACAAATCTTAGTTGGACTCCAAAATATTTCAAAGAAAAAGGTGAAGAGGTGGTGGTTTTGGGGTTTTTTGTTTGTTTGTTTGTTTTTGGTTGTTTTGGGTTTTTTTTAGTTTGTAATTGTTAGATTTCCCACACACATACACACACTACAGGCACTTTCTTAAACCATTTGCACTTTCTTTAAATTTAATACCATACTTCACCACTTCTCCCAAGACAATCCAGTGCCCCAGAACTGGATTCACAATAATGTATAGGTACAGTGTAATTGTTTTTTGAATGTCTACAAGGGAAGAGGAAAAACTAATAGTTAAAAAATAGTCTGTTGGGGGTGCTGAGGGAAAGTGCAGCACTGTTGGAAGAACAAATTAATCTGAATTTATCTCCAGAGAGGAGGAATTAATCTCATTTGTATCCGGATCTCTATGCACTGTGCCTAGCTGGGATAAATATTTTTAAAATATAGACATCAGCCTTTGCTGTGTGACTGAAATGCATATTTGCCACAACAGCACTCAGCTATCACCATCCCCTCTCCACAGCCATACATCCACAGGCCAGCCCAGACCACCTGGTTCTGGTCCAGATCCATAGCCCTGGCCTCTCCTGGACAGTGATTTGGCTTCACATTTAAATATGTGCATGAAAACAGAGCTTTGGCAAGATTAACCATTAAAACATTAAGATTAACCATTACTATATTCCTTTCCAACATGATTATTATCCACCCAAGCACTTACTTGAGTGGATACAGTGACATCATGTATATATATTTTTATGATATACATGTGATTCTCTTTGACTGAAGGACTGTGTTTCAAGCACAACATAATTTGCATTATGAAACTATATATTTATATTTGCAAAAAGAGGATGTGAGAACCACAGATCTGAAAGAGCATTACAGGCTAAAGGGCATTGATGGCAAAAGAGCAAACAGGACACTTGGGTCAGGGTCATTGGGTCACATTGTCAGAACAGGGATTTTAAATGTGGGAAAGCCCAATTGTAAGATGGATTTGCTGACTGAAAATTTAAATCAAAATACATGCAATAGAAAAATCTGAAACAAATATTCCAGGAGGATCTTTTTATAGGTCTGTGCTACTATGAAGCTTCTTACTCTGTTTTTGTGCTTTCTTCACTGAATTTCCTCTTTAGTCTTTTACTTTGTTCTTGTTATTCACTCTTGCAATCTTTTTAGCTCACTGGTTGCCTAGACAGTAAAAATTGTGTTGAAAAATTGTTACTCCATTTTATATAATGGAACCAGAGCAGGAGAATATTAAGTCCCCCTGATTTTTAAGATTTACATAGGCAGTTTACAGTAAAAGCCTAAAATAACACCCAGATTTCCTGAAGCCAAATTCAGGTCTTTAACCACAATGCTTTGCAACCCAATAGGGATTTTTATTCCTCATTAATGAGCTGCTGTATTAAATTTAACAAATATTACACTTAAATTCCAGTCAAGCACGCAGAAGCAAAGCAAACATTAGGTCATTCTTAACAGCCCGAGGATGGTGTCTCAGATAAAAGGAACTCTGAAATGAGTTTGAGGACATAAAAGTCTGGAACACCAGCTCCAAGCACGACTCTGTGTCTGAGAGACTACAGGTCCTCCTGGGATGTAAATCAAGGGAAACAAATGGTCTCATTAAAGTTAGGACACAAAGACAATGCCATTCCCATAAACACAATGCCTTTGCCATGTAACCTTTCCAAACATCATTAGTGCCAATACTGGGAACCTGTGTCCAGCCCTCCATGTACATAACAGGCACAGAATTTTTCATAAAAAGGGTGGAAACACAGGGAGAACTACAAGGTGGTCATGAAGTTGGAGGGTAGGGGAAAAGCCTTTTAATGAGGCTGAGGAAAAACCCCTTCTCAGTCTTGACCAAGAAAAGGTTAAAGTTCAATTTAGTCAATCTGAAAGAATCTGCAAAAGAGAGGATAACTGACAGTCAGCTCTTTAATCTAAGAAAGGGGAAACATAATGAGTTTCAAAGGTTCATGGTAGAAGATAAATTCAAACTACAAATTGCTTCACTTCTTTAACACTGAAACTTATAAACCACTGGAACATTTTGTCACAGAGCATGATGGATTCACTTTTGTTTGAAGTCTTAAATCAAGACTAAATACTTTTATAAATAGATATCTAGCAGCTTAACCAGATGTTATATACCTCAGAAAGTAATAAGAAGGTGATATTGCTTTTGTGGGAAGTCACACACTGCCCTCATAGTGGTCTGTTTTAGTTTTAGGCGTCAGTACTGCAACTCTGCTGTGGTAAGCACCAACACCTGCAGTCAGATACCCTGCTCAGGTTCTGCTGCAGATGCAGTTTCAGATATAAGACAGAGGAGGCATGTTTGGAAATCATACAACCAATCTTTTTAGCTCACATACCTGAACAGCAGCCCATGAGATGAACAGGGAAGGATTACAGATCCCTTGGGAGGCCAGAATATATTGCCAGAATATTTATCCATCCTGAAATTTGGTCCCTCCCCATACTTAAGGGACAGCTGAGAAACATAGTAGTGTAGCATAATATAGTAGTTTATGCAGGCAGAGTAATTCTGTCACCTCCTGCTGCAGGATTGCAGTGGGTGTGGGAGCCAGAGGCTCAGAAAACACGAGGGGTTACCTGCTTGTCTGTACCTGATCTGATCAGGCCACAAAACATGTACACGCCATGGAATAGAACCATAGAATGGTTTGGGTTGGAAGGGAGTTAAAGCCCACCTCCTTCCACCCCTGCCATGGGCAGGGACACCTTCCACTATCCCGGAGATCCATCCAACCTTGCCTTGAATACTTCCAGGGATGGACATATACAACTTCTCTGGGCAGCTTCTGCCAGTCTCTGACCAGCTGAGACCAATTTTGTAAAATTAGGGACTTAGTACTAAGATGATCAATTTCAGTAGTACCTTGTGTTATAAACTTGAGACTTAAGAATACTGGCCATTTTTCTTACACAGAGACTTGTTTGGTTTAAAATAATTGTAGGAAGGCTGTTTTCTCCTGTTTAGATAGCAGCAACAAGGGCTCCTGCATTTCACTGGAAGGTTGATGAGAATTTCTCTCTCCATCTTAATTAAATTTGAATTCCAATTACGAGATGGCAGGTACTCCATTTCTTGTTCTGGCTGAGATCTCTCATGTTGTTTACATCCCACCTTTGGGGAGGTTGTTATGCCTGCTGATTTCTTCCTGGGAAAGACATAAATAGTGTGCACACTCAGGATATTCTTTCTGAGTTTGCATTATCTCTGTAGATATTGCTAGAAATGTAGGGAGTGGTTTACCAGTGCACTGAGGTCTGAAGTGGGACCTCATTTCACAGAGGACTTATGAATTTCTCCTGTGTTGCACTGAATGTCATTCCCAAATGTCTTGGAGAAAAGAACTGGCCAGAATTTTTTTTTTTTTTGGCTAGTGTGTTTTTTTTAATCAACTGGAACATTTTTATTAAAATCAGTATATCTGTGGGGTGTGTGTATCTGTGTGGAGGGAGGAGGTAGGTACATTTATATTCCCAACTCAGATTTCCCCAGGCTTCCTGGCTTTTGCAGGGACTGTCGCAGCAATCACTGTCACTAACCCTAAGCAGCTTCAATCTCTCCTCTTGTTCCTTTCCAGATATATATCAAAGGTTCATATTCCAGTGGAGAACGTATTCTATTTCAAAATATTTCTTAAGAATGCAATCTTTTACCTCTCTGGCTAAAGATAAGGGTGAGAAGAACAGGACCTCACCAAAGCAGTTCCCACCACTGCACTATCACTTTTTCCAAAGTTATATTTGATCCCAATTCCCACTTGGTCATTGTCTGGTAGAAACAGCACTTCTAATATTTTGAAAATCTCTACAAACTGTTTTTTTAAGTAGTTGTTTTATCAAAAAAAGCAGCTTAATTTTTTTCTCCCATCACCACACAGGGCCTTTCAGCCTCTTCTGGTCTGTGGTGGTTACATTGGACATGCACAAGATTTTTCTCTCTCAGTAAATCCTCCAGCTGCTGTTTGAGTACTGTGAGGTTTTCCTGCAGAGGCCCATTTCCTCATTTTAGCATTATATTAGGCAGTCCCAATGTGATTCATTTTCTTAGTTCCATTTTCAAATTGGTTCTTTCTCTACTGCACAAAGTGATAACTTTGCAAGTCCTAGGAAGCTGCAGCAGATAGTTGCTTAACTTCTTTAGAAAAGCCTTCATAATGAGATCTCTCAATCCTTGGTAATATTTTAATCCTTTCTCTGACTCTCTTTCAAAGATATCAACACCTTCAGAAATGTCCAGAGGTTGTTTACCAAAAAGAACATCCCTTTCTGTCTCTCAAACACACACACACTCCACCACACCAATACCCATTGCATTTGTTCCTATAACTTCTTGTTCTCTAAGCATCTGCCATCAAACAAAACATAGATTGTTCTTGACTCCCTTTTCTAAGAAGAAGAGAAGGCTTTTTACAATAATCTTTACAACAATAATATGTTTTGTTGAACAAACAGTTGTAAAAATGGAAAAGCTCTTATATACCCCACCTCTTATACCTCCTGTATCCCCCAGATTATAGGAGCAGAAAAAAATCTGTGATACCTCTCTGACTAGAGGACTGCAGAACATTTGACTACAATATGTTACAAGATGACTAAATAAACACAGAGAGAGGAAAAAAAAAGAGCTTATGCCTTCTTATAGGGCTTCTATCTAGATTGCATTTTTACACCTCACTTCTTTTTATTCTTCTTACATTTAAATAAGAAAACTCAGTCTTTCTAATCACTCTTCTTTATGAGGTTGGGTTTGTTTGTTTTTGAGGTTTTTTATTTGATTTGATTTTCTCCATGCTTGTCATCATTCTGGAGTAAGACAGAATCCCAACCCCAAGGCAAAATTTCCTTTCCTCAGCCTGTGTTATGGATAGAGTGAAGCACTTCACTTGTTACAAGCAGCAATATGTTTATTGATATAAACCAGCAAATTAGCACAGTTTCAGAGAAAATACAGCAGTGGTCTAACAGGATTCAGTGGCAAGGTAAACTTGGTTATTTACTATGTGGAGGACAAGGGCTGAGAGAAACATCAGAGGGATAATTTGGTTGAGCCACAAGACTCAGAAAGGATCCCTGGTGTTCTAAACACCTTCCCAGGCAGGAGTCTGGGTGCAGGTGGATCCACTCCTAGTCCCAGGCTTGGACAATGATTTATATTTAAATGTTTTTCTGTTCATAATCAATCCAAGCTATGATTTCAAAGTTTACCATGATATTAATCACTTACCGAGGATCTCATGGAACAGGATCACAGAATCAGAGAATGTTCTGGACTGGGAGAGATACAGAAGGACCATCGAGTCCAATGCACATGAAAACCCCAACAATTACACCATGTCGCTGAGAGCGTTGTCCAAACACTCCTCAAGCTCAGTTGCAACGAGGAATCTCTCGCCTTGGAGGAGCAACCTTCCAAGGAGCAACCTTTCAAGATGTTCCCACTTAGTGGGATGTCCTGCCATGAAGCCCTATGGATTGCAGTCATATTTTCATACCAGCAAAACACAATTTACCAAAGTCCACAGTAAGCTGGGTACAGCCCCCACAGCCCCCACAGCCAGTTTTGGCTCCAGGCAGGGCACACTGCCGCAGCCTGGCTTACAAATTTTGTACACAAACTGTCTGCAGCAAAGATTTAATTCACCTAAAAACACCCCTAAAATATCCCAAAGGTTAATGAGATGTGTTTTATGTGATTTTGTGCCATTTGTTGATTTATTAGGAAATGTAATTTTAAAGGCTTTTAGAAGTCACAATATCTTTCCTCACGAAGGCAAACCTTCATTTTCCAGAGGTGCATTCTTTTTATTGTCTTTATAGCAGTTTAATTGGCAAAACAGCAGCACCAGAAACAGAATGAATAAAATACCCTCTCCTGGTTGTTTTTTTTTCCTTTTCCCCACTACCGATTTTTGCTTCCATTGTTCTTCTTCCTTTATTGACCTTTAGAATCCAATTGCTACAGTATTTTGTTTTAAATCTCTGGTAAAGATCATATATTTGGGTGAAGGAACAAAAGTTATATAGCACATCCTATAAAATGGTCTATAGTCTCTGAAAATGGTATTAACCTTATAAATCTATTTCAGTTTATCACACTGGATTCAGCAGCCTCTAATCATGGCCTTAAATATATTAATGTCCCTCTTCTTCACATCTGTTATCCCCTGGTTTGGGAGCATGGGAAAGCTACTCCATTGCTCTCTTGCACCTAGACATTTTTTAAATGTTAAATGCTAATGCAATGCAATGTTTTGAACAAACAGCCTGGACTAAATGGCACAGTGAAGCAAATCTTCCACCAGGAAGGTCTGGCAACAAATCCCACATGTCCCTCTGGGGTGGTTTAACCCCAGCTGGCGGCTCAGCCGCACACACCCCTCGCCCACTCCCCCTTCATGGGCTGGGGAACAGAGTCAGAACAGAGAAAATGGGAAAACTCACAGGCTAAGATAAAAGACAGTTTAACAGGGAAGGCTGAAGCAGAACGTGCAAGCAAAGCAGAACAAGGAATTCATCCACCCCTTTCCAGCACAGGCAGGAGCTTGGGTATCTCCAGGAAAGCAGGGCCCACCATGCACAATGGTGACTTGGGAACACAAATATCAGTGTTCCAAATGTTCCCCCTGCTGCTTCCTTCCCTTTTCCCAGCCTTATGTACAAATTATGGTGTCACACAGTCTGGAATATCCCTCTGGCCAGCTGGGGTCACCTGTCTGAGCTGTATCTCCTCCCAGCCCCTTGTGCAATCCCAGCTCTGCTGCCAGTGGGATGGGGTGAGGATGAAAAAAGGCCTTGGCTCTGTGCAATTCCCTGCTAAGGAATTACAAAAAACATCTCTGTATCAGCAACACTTTTTCCATCACAAATCCAATGCACAGCCCCGTACACAGCTACTCTGAAAAAATAAACTCAACCCTGAAATAACACAGACATTGTGTTATGTTTCTGCTTCTGGTGGCTGGAACAGCCTTGTGCTTGTTGGATGAGGTGATAGCCTGAACTAGGACATTTTCCACACTGTAGAGGAATATTTAAGAAAAAACCCAAAAAAACCCAAAAACTAAAAAAACAAACAAACAAACAAAACACGAAAAACAAAAAAACAAAACAAACAAACAAAGAAAGCCAAACCAACACCCTACCAAAACCAGAACCAGAGATTTATAAGATATAAATATATAAGGGCCAGTATGCTGTGAAACAGGAGATACAAAAATCTGCCACTGCTTCACCTGAAGGGACAAACTGTGCAGAAATTCACTGTTTCACCCAAGGAAATTGCTGATTCCTTGCTTCCCCTCTATATTCAAGAGGGAAAGGAGTGAAAGGAGTTTTATCATTGATTTTAATCAACATTTTCCTCAACATGTTTAGTGGGTGAAGGTGTTGACGCTTCTGGCTGCAGTTTTCTATGCATTGATACTGAGAAAAGTGAGCTCAGTATCCAATTTCAGCAGAAAGTCAGTGGGGACTGAGCAAACAACTCCCTTGAACATCCTCCACTATTTCCTCCTCACTGCTCTTTAACCAGAGAATATCTATGTTCATAAATAAATACATGCAAAACATCTAGATTTGTATTCTCCGATTCTCCACAAAAATAAAAACCAAAAAAAAATCAGATTTTGAAAAATAACACATGCCATGAACTTAAGTCCAATTTAGCACAGCCAAAGGGCTGTACCTGTTTAAAATGATCAACTTTTAGTGTAGAAACATTCAAGGTCACTGCAAACTCAGCCACTTTCCATTTTACGGTGTAGATTAAGTGTTTTACATCTCAACTTGTATAGTAAATAAAAAAATACTGTTGTTAAATATATGGCTCTCATCTTTAGAGCCGAAGGTCATACAGGACTTAAAGCTGAATGCAAGGCTGTGGAAACCTGTTTTGCACACCACTGGGACAAAATTAGGGATTCATCTTTAATGTTCCCTTGCTTGTGCTTGGTCTATTTATTTCCTGGCTTCCCTAGGCTTTGATAATTTCTTCTGATATTGAATACTTAGAAAAAGTCTTTCTTTCACACATTTCACTTTTTCAGGCTTCAGTGTCAGAAAATTAAAGTACCTACTGCATAAAGCATTATGCAGTTAAGCAAGCTGTGTTATTCCCTGAGAGCATTTTACTCAGAAATAAAAAGGAAGAAGAAAGAAAGGCTCAAATAAATGCTTAAATTTTACTTTACAGCAGCAAGAAGGACTTTATAATATATTGAACGATTTGTGCTGTTGATGCCGAGAAAAGCAAGCTAGGTTTTGAATTAAATTATTCCTTTACTGGGTACTGGGATAATTTTTAGTGAAAAAAGGAAATGCAGTAGATTTTATTAATAGTAAAATTAGCATTCTTTTTTTTTTTTTTCTTTTTATGTAAAGTTCTCAAAGCATTTTGCAAAGGCTAAGACTTCAGCTGTGCAATTAAATAACAGTACTAATTACTAGTCTTTGCCAAATTAAGTCTTGGTAAGAAGCCCAGGATGAGGTGTACTACAGAAAGGACCACCTTTCCTGAAAAACGTACATGTCTTTTAAATCTTTTAAATGGAGCCTCCACCTCTGCCCTGGGCAGCCTGGCTTGACAAAGGCTTGACAACCCTTTCAGTAAAGATTTTTTTTCCTAATACCCAATCGAATCTGTCCTGGTGCAACTTGAAACCATTTCCTTGTGCCTTATTGCTTGTTTCTAAGGAGGAGTTCTGGAAAGGCTCAGGGAAGCAAGAAGGGAGAGCTGTGGTTACACAAGAAGTATATACAGTCTCCAGACTGTAAAGTGATCTGTTTAGTTTGTGTCACTTCCCATTCTCATTATGTTCTTTGTCAAGAGAATGGATTCATGTGCTGCCATTTTCTGCACTCATTACAGTGTTTGCCAGGTTAATGAATAGTTTGAGGATTTGAATTTCCAATAGTGAGGAGTGAATTGTGGCACAGGAATTAAAATAACTCTTCCTCTTGCCCGGGTTCTGCATCCCAAACCAAGAGACATTTGCTGTGTCTTGGTGATCTTTTGGTGATGCAAAAAAGGACATCAACTGGACAAGCTGCACTGAATAGTCCTGAGCAGGTCAGAAGTTGGAAGCTCTTTGACATTTCTGTCAAACACCAGGTTTTAGACTTCCAGCATCTCACTTTTACAGCAAAACCAGGAGAGAAAATGGGATAAAATTAACTGGTAATACTTTATTAAAAGTGACAAGTAGTTATTAATTTTTTTATATTCCTTACAAGAACATTAATCATGGCAAGATCTTTTGGACTCAGTGTGCCTGTTAATATGTGACTCCAGTGGAATTCTGGTGTAATTTAGCATTAATTATTGTCCACTTACTGCAAACTGCTAGCCTATTAATCTATTTTCTGTGACTAAGGAAGGAAAGGAAATAAAATAGAGTTAATGAGATCCCAATGTTTCAATCCTGCAGGCTGCAGTGACCTAGATTGCATCATACACCAAAAGTAAAAAAAAAAAGATTGTTTCATACTCTTCCTAGTGCCAGAGGTCAGTACCAATCTAATAAAGACAATACCAAGAGAAAAGCAGAGAAAAGGCACAGAGGCTTTTATTTTCTGAAGGACTGGCTTGTGGAGAACTTGGATATGCAGGGGAAAAACCTCACAAATGATGATCCCAGTGATATTTTTTTTCCCCTGGATAATGCATAGAAGCAGAGTTAGCAAGAAGCTAGAGAAATCCCCTGAAAAGACCATGATCTTTCAACAGCAGCAGTAGGACTGTCAGTGTGACAGCAACAAGTGCAGTTCTTGTGCAGGGCCAGGCACAAACACGGCAATCCACAGCTGTTGGCACCATCGATGCACAACACAAGACAAAATAGAGGTTGTTGTGTTTCCCTCTCAATAAAATGAGGAGAAAGAGAAATGTAAATGAAGGTTTTAAAAATCTCTAAAGTTCCTTTGAGATTTATCAGGGCAGAATCACTAAGAGTTTTTATCTCTCAGTTTCTCAAGGGCACCCCAAAACCAAACTGCCCATGTCTTTTGGAGACAGAAAACTTCACAGAACATTTCAGTTTTTCACTCATTGCTTGCTGAATGAACAACCATGGCCTGTTTAAACTAAATAATATTTGAGATAGCTAAAACAAAATATGGCAAACTCCAGCCCTGCTCCACTAAGTCATCCCCCTGCTGTTTATTTAGTTTTGGCAATATATTTTAGTTGTCCTTTTCCTTCCCTTCCAGCTCAAAGCAGAAAAGGAAACGCCTGTGCCTCACTGTGCTACCAAAGCAGCTGGAAAAGGCGTTTTTCTGCTGCAGGGGAAAAAAGGCCAAAAGCCAGGTCTTCAACAGGTAAATTATTCCTTCTGCTTAAGAAAACAAAACAAAAGCAAGTATCCACAGAAAGTCATGTAGGAAATGCCAACACCCTGAGTGCCCTTTCCACATAGGTCTGCCCATTCTGGGCTACTGTTACTTTTCTCTTGTGTATATATTGACATATATTACCTAGAATTGTGATTATTACACCCTGTTCCTTAAGACACATCATCTATTAAACCAAAATAAACATATTTTTTTAGGTCTTTCCTAACAAAAAAACACAGAAGGCATCAAAAATAGGCATCATAATTATGGGATTTGGAGTTTTCTTCTTTGTCTTTGGTAATTCAGCGCTCTTTCCTGAACTTCATTTTTTCATTTTTTTTCCCCTTGACATTTTTTTTTTTTTTTTTTTTTTGATAATTAATCTTCTTTCACCAATTACTGGCCTCTGTGGGTGAGAAGATTAAAATAAATAAATAAATAAATAGAAAGGTCAAAATTAAAACTGAGATCTGATTACTAAAAATGGAGGAGCTGAGACAATTTTAAGCACAAGCTGAGATGCTCAGGTCACAGGGCTGTAAAGAGCTCTGCTTGTTGCCACCAATTTGGTGACCTGCTGTTTTAATAGTGAGAGGTTTATGGCAAGGTAATCCTTCTCACCTTCCTGGCCAGACTCTGACTTTTGGCTGTTGCTGCAGTGGGAAAATGTGCATGTGTGTGTGTGTGTGTGGTCATTGCTGCTGCTCACTCACTCAACAGCCTCTTCTCTGGTTCCAGCAAGGCTCTGAAGGCTCTTGGTTCTCCTCATCATTCCAGATAAAATCCTTTGTCCTGACCATGGAGACACCAAAGTAGACATTTGCCTACTTTCCTTAGGAGTCCTGGGAGGGGGAAACTAGTGGATTAGACCCGGGGGAATAATTACTACATGGAAAGAAATAAAAGATTATTTATTAATTCTAATCTTTTTAAACATTTATTGCTTTTTAATTCAAACTGAATGTCAGGGTGCTTTTTTTTTTTCCTTGAGATGACAGTGGCAATTGCAGTTCTGAGATATTATCCACCTGACTGCAGGATTGTTGTCAGAGCTAAAACATATTAAATAAGACAATTCCAAGTAGATGGAGAGAAGAGAAACAAACCACAATCACAGGGCTTCTGGATAATCTGCCAGCATTAGTATCTTAGATGCCATAGACAATCAGAAAGGGGGGGGAAAAACATCTGACAGCTTCTTAAATGTTCCCAGTACATTATGAGCCAATCATTCCTAAGCAGTCCCTATTTCTGGGAATATGCCAACACAAGGCACCCAAAATTAGGGAGGTGATGTGATACTTCATCAGTGTGGGCTCTTGTTTTAGAGATGGACCAAAGAATCTCTCTGATTTTTGAGTGAGATAATTACTACCTGGAAAGAAATGGATAAACTACTTAGAGGCTACCAGTGCATTGAAAATCAGAGCGAGTTTAAAAATGAATTATGTGGAAGGAGAGCAAAATGTGAACCTAGCCAGGCCTTTCAGATCTTCAGCCCAAAAGTTCCCCTAAGCAATGCATGAAGCATTCTAGATGTGTTGGACCTATGGAAAGGCACAGGGACAGTGATTGCTTTGTTTTCAGAAGTATAAAGCTTAAAGAGATACAGCTTGTACAAAAAAGGTCATACAAAGCTCCATCAGAGAAACCAGATTTTTGTCAAGGTTTCCCTGTGTTTATTGTTTGTTTGGGGGTATCTTTTGTTTGGTTGGGTTTTAATTTGTTTAATGATTGGTTTGGATTTTTGAGTGGGTGTATTTTTAGCACATATAGGATTCTAAACACACATTATTCAGGAGAATATTTCTCTGTGCATATAATCATGTATATGCAATTCATATCTTGTTAATTTAGGAAAAAATGAAATAATTACAAAAATTAAACCAGTCAATTAATTTTCTGTTGGTTTCCAAGTTATATTTGTGGTTTCACACTGACAATTCTCTAAAAGCAAAGTCCAGGGCTCAAAAACCAGCAGAAACCACTGCATGCTTTGAAGGTGGCTATTTTACAGGAAGAATTTTTACTTTACATGAATATAATATTATATTAATCCAAACTACAAAGCTCTGTCATCAGTCAAAGTTTCCATTGTCAACCGATGTAGGCTGGGTAAACTGAAGAGCATTATTTATTACCTTATAAACCAATTCAATAAAATAATAAAAAAAATTAAAAAAATATTAATGGGGCCAGGACTGAATTAACTTTTCAGCCTCTGACAAAATTGTGTTACTATTTACTTGAAGTGCTTTATGCTTCTACAGTGCCTTGCATTTGTCAGTGGGTGAAGACTTTATAATGATATCATCATAATATTTAGATGGGTGACTGGGTTCAAAATACTATTTTTTTCTTTTCCAGAGATGGAGATAGTATGCTTGGTTATGGATATCTATCACCCTAATTCTACCATCACATCATCTTACTGCACTTCATTCCCTCCAGACATGTGTTTTCTAGACAGATGAAAGCTTTGATTTTACACAGCCACGAACCTGAGTCTGCTGCACCAGATCTTATTTATTAATATGTCCCTACTCCTACACCACAGCTAAAGAGCTTCAATCTTTAAAACACTTGCCCTTTTAGCAACCCTGGCAAGGCAAGGAATGATATTATTTCCTTTAAACACAGGGGAAATAGTGGCACTGAGAGATAAGTAGCTTTTCTTTGAGAAAGCCTGCAACAAAGCAGAGACAAGAAGGAGAATTTTTCAGATAATAATAATAATAATCACAAGAAGTCATGGTATTCACTGTGCATTCTTAAAGTGACAGATTAAGAGTATTTGTTTGTCTCCTCCACTAAAACTACCTTCTATATTTCAGATAATACTGCATATTATTCCTAATTACTTATTGTTTCCTATTTTTTAGAATAGGAAATGCAACAGAGATCTTCTTTTAAATCAAGTCAGAGGAGATATGATTTTGAATTATCCTTCCTAAAACTGGCCTACTAATGCAATAAAGTGATGCTTCAGAGAGAATGTTATCAATCCTGTGGTTCTGTTATTGCTGCATATTAAAATCCCATTTTCCAGACCTTTACAAAAATATTAGTGTTAATTAGGTAATAAGGTGATAATACTCATTATTGTTTATGGTATATGACTTATTTTCCTAGACTTTCAGGAACATTTTCTAAAGATAGTGATCTAAAATACTTTGAGATGATGGAAAAAAATATTTTTTTCCCTTTTTCTTTCTCTTTTTCATTCTCTTATCACTCTCCTTGGAATGCCCTTACACTGAAGTTAAATTTTAAAATATTGAACTTAATTAATATATTTCTTCCAGAAACTCATTCCAGAACAAAAGAAGAGAGACAAACAAACAAACTAACACAAATTATTGCATATCTTAATACAAATTTAAAATCTAGTAATAGATCCAATTCTCATATTACTGACATCACTTATTTTTGATATGGATTGAAAATATGGCCACCTTAAGTTAAAGGAAGCTCTCAACTGATTGAAAATCACAGCATAACATTTAGTATATGGAAAGAATTGTATCACTACTGACGGGATTATTTGGAATAAGAGTCATCCCCCAGGGGAGAGGTCCATAGCTCTCCAGCATCACTCCCTGACTTCTCATCATCAGCTCTGTAGCAGTGCAAGCTTCTTCTGCTTTAATGTCAAGACATAAACTTTCTAAACTCCATTTTATGTCCAAGATTTTTCTCCTTTTCTTCCACCCCACAGAGCAACTTTCTGTAATCCTTTTGTTCCACTAGCTAGAGAGCCGACTGAGATGTTATACATATATTTATTCATCTCTCATTCATATCCTCTTACCCTTGGGCAAAAAAAAGATTCCTCCAGTCTGATTACATCTCTTTCTTACTTGATGTTCAGCCACACAGGCTACTATTAATAACAACTAATAATAACTATTATATATAGTGGGGTTAAAGAGTGTAAGAGTATAAGTGGGTTTTTTTGTTGTTCTCATGTTGGATTTCTTACCCCATTTCTATTTTAAGCACATAATCTAACCTTTACTCCATGTAACAATATTGCCCTTTCTCTACCTCTGACAAAAACACTTTGTGTCACACATCCTAAAATACCATTCACCTTTTGACTACACTTTTATATCTGTGGTCCACAATAATTCTGTGATAGTCCAAACTAGCCAAGACCAAATTTTTCCTGACATAGATCCCTGTGCTCTCAGCAGAAACTCTGATTGTTCATCCCCTTGCAGTTCCCAGGTACATTCTGTTTTTCTCTCCCATCATTTGTTACAGATTTATTTCATCTTTCTTCATTACAGATGGCCAATCTCCACATAAGTCCCATTGAGATGTCTCAGTGCCTTGTACAATGTCGTTAATATTTCTCTATCTCTACTTGTACTGACAGATCATGCTGGCATTTTTCATGGTCCCTCCACATTGATGCCTAATAATCTTCCCCTTTAGTCTCCCTGGTTGTCTCCAGCTGAATCACCAGGCTGGGGCAGAAACCTTTCCTGCACTAGCACATTAGAATTACAACTATGTCTTCATCTGCTCTGTGCTCACTTGCACTTTGGCTTTTCTGTGGATTTTTAGCAGCAGTTTTAAATTCCAACAATCCTAAATCAAGAAAATTCCGGACTACACAGCTTGGGGTTTTTTTTAATTGTATGCCTCCATGAAAATTCTCTTGTCATGTTCCCCTTCCTTCCAGAGCACGGATGATCTTCTTCTGCAAGAAGGCCTCATTCCCTATAAAAATAAGACCGAGTAGCCCCATTTAATGGATGGCTTTCCCTGTTTCCAAAACATATTTCCTAAATAATATTATCTTCATGCATGCAACAGCCTTCCTAATTTGATAGAATTTCAAATGAGAACTTTTATGTACTTAAGATTAGTGACATTTCTAAAAGCTTTTCAATATATTTGCCCTTTATGCTGAAAAGGAAATTTCTGAAGTAACCTTTTGAAATTTCTAACGTAACTTTAGAATATCAGGTGTCCATGTACATGACCTCCTGCCATCAGAAGGGTTGAACTAATTAATGTGTTTCTATGAATCTGAAAACCTAATGAAAAAAAATTGCAGAGAGGAGAGGGGTCCAGAGGCCAGCTGCCAAGTGGCTTCCCCAATGAAGATGGGGCAGCCAGTGCATCCACCATGCACAAGGGTCAACCCCCAACAGGTCCCAGGGGTCTTCAGCTTGCTTGGGCTGAGCCCCTGCACATCCCAGGGGAAGAGCAGAGCCACCAGAAGGATTCTTGGGGGATGATGAACTATGGAAATTAATTTTTTATGGAAATAAACTCATGGTTTCTGGGTTATTATGCAGATGTTGGGTGCATGTAAGGCAATCAGATTGTTTTTTTTAAGTCAGGAAGGTCTCACTGACAAGTCCACATCCTCCACAGGACACAACTGCAGGCATCTCCCCGAACCTGGGGAAAGAAAGCGGATGAGATTCTAACCTTTGAGGTCCTTCCCAAGGAGCTTCACAGACACTCACCTCCCTCTTCTGCAGCCTCCATCATCCTCTCTTCCTCAATTTTACCAATCCCTGGCTTTATTCTTTCCCACTTGGGGCTTGGTGTGTATTATATATATATATATATATGTATGTGTGTATATATATATATATATGTATGTATGTATGTATGTATGTATGTATGGGCCTAGATTCCCTTCCATAAAAGAGCCAGACACTGTTATGGGAACCTCATGGGAACACATTTACTAAACAGGATGAGCAAAGCCTAGTTTAAGCAGATCCCATTAAAATAAATAACATCAAAGAATGCAAGATATATCATTCAGTGTGGCCTGGAAAACTGGGTGTAATTTTTATGCTAAACAATTGTAAAACAGAAATATTTTTCCTCCCCCAAATAATATATAGTTTGTAGTGCCAAGTACCTCTATAAAACCTCACATTATACCCCGTGAATTACTACAGACACGTTGGTATTGTTGGAACTGGATTAAACATGGTACAAACAAAGTCTCATTTATCTTCATACAGACCATAAATTGAATTCACATGCTTTTTCTATTTTTTATCCTCTCTCCAAAACAGCCTTATCTTAATTTTTGCTGTTAATATACATAGGACACTTAGAGCAAAGAAAGCATAAAAGAAAATACAGTAACTCATGGCAATGATAAATACATAGTTATATAGAAGAAATTTGTGTTTTCTGTCTGGGCACTAATGAAGTTTAACCCTATTTGGCATCTGGAAGGAGAATATTATTTCTTGCCTGTCACCTTTTTTTTGCCAGTTAAAAGTCACTCCCCACCAATGCTGGTTATCACTCTTGTTTCCTAAAGAGAGCAGTGAACATGTTTCCTGAGGGAGCTCATTCATATTTATAGGTCCAAACTCAGGAAAGTTTCATTAAAAAGGCAAAAAACATAGGTTCAAAAAACGATTCAAGAAGACAGGCATCTGCCTAGAGAAACGCCATTCATGGCCCACAAAGGTAAAAGTCTGAGCATAATTTTTCCACAGAGTAGACAGAGAATCCCTGCAGGCACACCCTACTGAGAGACAATATCAGACACTGGGGTTCAGCTTTTTGCTCCCCAGACTAATCACCACCCCCAAACTCAGCCCAGCCACACCTACCCTCAGCAGAAAACAAACCTCTGTGGATCCCTCTTCCAGGACCCCTCAGTCTTTACTCAGACTGTTCAGAATGAAGTGTCAAACCCTTACTGGATAAGAAGATTGTGTTTCACCCACCCACAGCAATTAAGATTTATGCTGGAGTTACCAAGGAACACTGTGTCTGCCAGCTCCATTACAGAGTGGGAATTCATCTCTCTCTTTGAGGTTGCATCAGTTTTCTTCCTTTCAGGAGGCTGCATGAATGAAAATCAAGCTCATGGGTACCAAGACACCACAGCAAGGAGGGTCAAGCCACTAATATGAGATAAATGCAGTACATGGAGCAATACAGAGCAGAAATTAGACATATTTTCCCCAGAAGTAACTTCTGCAATAAGAACAAAGTCTGCCAGGATTGAGTTTGGCCAAGTATTTTAACACAGAGAGGCACTTCACCCTGACAAGAAGGTTTTTGGTAGATGGCCTTCCTTGCACAGCTAATCATCTAGTTTAGGAGAAAATATCAGAGGAGTCTCCTTCTAGGGTAGGAAACAAACATCTGTTTGTTTTTTGTTTGCACCTTGCAGCAGCCTTTTGCTTCAGGCCTTGGACTGGGCTTCAACACCACTAATCCCAGATCTATGGCACAGGCTGCATTTAAGGCTGTCTGTCACTCTGCTGACAAAGAGGGATTGAAATGTTTATTTAAGTTCTCTATTTTCTTAAGGCTTGATTTTGACAGGGATCATTTACTGCAGTTCACAGGGGTAAAAAAAAAAGGAACCCTTGCCACACACATACCCAACCACCCCTTCCTCATCTCCAGAAATCAGGCAAAATCCTGGACAACTGTAAATACTCATATATATTTATTTCTATTACTTAATGACCCACCAGTGCCTTCTGTGCAGTCATTTGGTCTCATTCTTTTTTCTAATGTGAAGATACCCGCAGGGAAATTGCTACTAACAAGTGGCAAACCCTTCATTAGTCACAGGAAAATATATTTGCAGCCAATCACAGCTTTAATTAAGGATCTGACCCTGCTCCTAGCACAGACAATGGCAAAACAATTCCAGAGAACGGGAGGAGGCTCTGAATGCAGCTGTCTTGAACCGGGGAGCAAACTGCTTTCAAGCATATCACAATTTCCATCAATCACTGAACACAGGGCTGCAAGGGACCTCAAAGGTCTGACTGACTGGTCAATCCTTCCACTCACAGGCAGACAAACTATTCCTAAACCCTGGCTGCTGCTTGTCCAACCTGTCCTTATACCCCACTGCAGCCCTGGAGGTTGCTCTATTTCTCCTCACCCCATTTACCTTCACATAGCCTTAGAAAAATTGGATTTTATTTTTCCCTTTCTGCTGTCTGACCTAAATCTCCTCTGTGGTTTTACACGCCTGGTGTGTCCCTGCCCAGGATCTCAACCTCTGAAGTCCCCGCTGGTAGAAAGAAGGCTGGCAGAAAGAAGGTAGGAAGGTGGGGCACCTCTCAGTTGTGGTGGTATTTCAGACCCACGCTGGACAAACTGAGTCCATCCCAAAGCAGACCTTCAAGTGGGATGTGGCTGGACCTTCACTGAACTTTGCAAGAACACTTGTAGCTCTCCATCGCTGACAACACAGAGCTGTTTTAATCAAACTCACCATTTCCCAGGACTGCTGCTAGAGGATGATAATTGTGGCTTCAGGAGGGCTGACTTTCTGGTGTTAAACCTCCCAACGAGCTTTAAGAACAAGAAGCAGCTGGAATGATCTGCTCAAAAGAGGCATGTTTTGAATTCATTATTTATGCCAGCCTGCAGGGGGGAAATTGTTGTTATTCTCCATTAAACACCATTTGGTGACCCAGGACTCCTCCCATTACCTGCTGGGCCAAGTTAGCATGCTGCAAGATGCAAAATAAAACTTAATTTATTATGATTAAGCACCATGTGACAAGGAAACAGTCCCAGCACAGCAGCAGCCAGAATGACTTTCTTCCTGAAATCTTCCCTCATCTGATACTTGTTCTTGTTTTTCTCCTTGATGTTTTTCTTTCCTTTTGTATTGCTTGACTCTGTGTGGGAAAGATTTCATATGTGTTTTCTTTCCCCTGAAGCTTTTGCTTTCCCATGGTCTGTGTTTCTTTTGTGTTTAAGTGTTGAACATATTTTGTTGTGTGAAGAATAATGAAGAGGGAAATAAAATTTAAAAAAAAAAAGAAAAAAAAGTCTCCAAATCTAAAAATCTATGTTAGTTTATTGCAAAGCTAAGGGAGTTTTCCTTGATGTTGCTATGGCTAAGAGTCAACTATAAAGAGCTCTGTCTGCTGCTGGAGGCTCCTTCCAGCTGAAACAGGGGAAATTGGGTTTAGATATATGGAATAATTTTTTCCCTGTGAGGGTGTGAGGCCCTGGCACAGGGTGCTCAGGCAGCTGTGGCTGCCCCTGGATCCCTGGAAATGCCCAAGACCAGGCTGGATGGAGCTTGGAACAACCTGGAAGGTGTCCTTGCCCATGGCAGGGGGTTTGGAATGAGATGGTCTTGAAGGTCCACCCCAAACCAAACCATACTGGGATTCTGTGTTTCTACCCTCTGTTTTACCAATGCTCTTTGCTTTCCCTGGACTACTCCACTTGCTTTTCAAACTCCAGTTTTCTTTCTGCCTCAGCCTGGTCCACAAGCTCTTATGAGCTCAACTAAAATATTCTTTCATGTCTGCTATTACTAAAAGACAGCCTTGAAACTGATCAGAGGCTCAGTAATGGCACCAGACCTGTTGATTTTAGGGGACTTCAAATGAAAAAGAGTCGTTATTCTAATAAAGTTTTAAACATTAATCTTCATTGTTATGTTTTAACCTTGGTAGGTAGCTGAGCATCACTCATTAGGCACTTGCAAAAGACAAAGGGTAACAAATGGTAAGTTTTTCTTCTGAAAACACAAGCAGATTTAACAGTTCAAATCATTGCAGCATTTAGAGTGGAATAAGAAATGGAATGAAATAGATGTTTTAAGTGAAGGTGTAGTCATACATAACCCTGGACCTTCAAAGAGCTATGAGGTTTTGTAACTACCCTTGTCCTATGAAATGGTAGAATCCCAGTGTGTCTGCATTCCCTAAAGCCTCTGGACTTGCATCATGAGGAGCTAGAACCTGCTGTTTTCCAAAACTATAGAAAAGCTGATTCGAGTCTAGTCTAGTCTATTCTTCTATTTATTCTTTGCACTTTGATCTTGTGATTTTCCAAATACCCACCTTCATAAAAAATTTAATCTATTCAATTTCTATGTTTTGTTTATTTCTGTGTTTTAAGCAGGAAAAAAAAAGGTGAAGATTATCATAAGCGCTGTTTACAGTTGAGGAAGGAATTTTATGTCTTAAATTTCCTGAATAAAAAGGAAAGTTTTTTCGCTTGATTGCTTGTGCATTTTTGCATCTCAGTTTTTACCACAAATGTCATTCACATGAGCCTACAGGGAGCCCTCTAGAACTCTTTGCCAGCTCAGATGCCACCATGACAAATATTTTTTCAAAACCACCTCTGGAATTTTCCTGTGGCTTCTGCATTTGTGTGAGACAAAGGTAAATGTGTAACATGAACTGGATGACTGGAGCACAGGTGCTCTTTACAAAAGAGCAAAAGTAGCTGCTTTTGGTGAAAATTAATATCTGCCTTCAAAGGTTAAAAAATGATTGGAAAGAAGAGCAAAACCTGTGATTTAGGAAGTCCTGTTTTAGTGCTGCAGGACCAAGTTTTGGCTTTGTCACTGCTGTGCTGCTGCTCAGCCCAAACTCACACAGAAAACACATTTGTCTGTCTGCTCTCAACCTGCTCAAAATGGAAGGGGAGGCTTCAGAGGTTTAAGGGTAAAACAAGACTTTTTAGGTCTCCAATTCATATCCATCAAAGACAAAAGGAAACAACTCCAATATCTTATTTTAATGCTTTCGTTTATTGTGGAGTTTAGTTGCCATAAAAAGTGTATGTTTAAAATGTCCTTTAGGAGTTACAGTCCCATAAAATCTTGTAACCAAGTGACATGCGATAATGAAACTCCCCCCACAAACTATAACAAAATGAGATTTTTATTTTTTTTATTGTAATCATCAAATAGATTCCCTTGAGGTAGTGATGGAATTATATATAAACCTTATGTGCTGCTGGAAGACGAGAGGAGACTCGAGGAGACTCGAGGAGACTCGAGGAGGGGAGGGGAGGGGAGGGGAGGGGAGGGGAGGGGAGGGGAGAGGAGAGGGGGGGGGGGGAGAGGAGGGGAGGGGAGCCGCGGGGAGAGGAGACAGGAGGAGAGGAGACCCGAGGAGAGGAGACTCGAGGAGAGGAGACTCGAGGAGAGGAGACTCGAGGAGAGGAGACTCGAGGAGAGGAGACTCGAGGAGAGGAGACTCGGGGAGAGGAGACTCGAGGAGAGGAGACTGGAGGAGAGGAGCCTGGGGGAGAGGAGAGGAGAGGAGAGGAGAGGAGAGGAGAGGAGAGGAGAGGAGAGGAGAGGAATTTAGGGGAATAGAGGGTGAAATGAGAGAGAAGGCAAGTCTTGGAGTAACTGTCATTTTGGACAGACATGAAGCAAATTATATGAAAAAAACCCCAAATAAAATGTTAATTTAACCATTTTCAAGCAGATAGTTGCTTATGGTTGTGGTTTATTACTTATCCCCCCCATAGCTGTAATATTGTGCAAAGGGACAAAAAAAAAAAATTAGAAGCATGTTAGAGTTAAAATGGCACATCCAGTTGAGACATATTTATTCAGGCAGATTGAGCCACTCATGTAGTAAAAAGGGCTTTTGTAACCCTTTAGAATGAGGCTTGTCATTGTTTCAATGCTTCTAAAAACTTCCATGGACCACACTTCACAGGCTTTACTCTTACCCTCACCTAAACTCCTACCCTGAATTAAAATTCAGATTTATAAGACAACAAAGTTATTGAATCTTCAACTCTGTTCTGAGCCTAGACTTTATTGAACTCTTCTATACAAATGCAGTTTTGTGCAGTTTATTTTTTGTTTGAGGTCTCACCATATCTAATTTATCTGACATTCAGACACCACAATTATCTGTGGAATGCAGCATTTCTACACATAATGGGTAATGTGACATATGCAAATGTTTTCTTTCCATAAGTAGCTGGAGCAGTAGTAGATACCACTGTAATTATATCTGGGAAAATTAAGTGGATGACAGCATAATATAAACAGATAACAACTTAGGCTACTTTCTAAGAGCTCCCTTTTTTGTAGAATTTTTCTATCACAGTCATGCAAAGGCAAGACCAAACGTCCTCTTTGACATTGGAGCTGTGCAGCTTTTTCATCTCCAGCCCTACATTAGAAGAGGCTTTTTGCAGAATTTATTACAAGAAAACAAAATAAAATCTAGCCTAATAGCTTCAGGTTGTAGTATTTAATTGAATAGCTACTGAATTTTTATTTTTTTCTGTAAACCATAAATATGGAAATGCCCATGGGCTTCTTTGGAAGATGAGAGAAGAACGGTGCTCTTCACATAGTGCTCTGTGTCATTGGAAAAGTCCTGAAATCAAAATTTTTCTCAATAATCAGCAGAATTTCCTTGCTTGTCATTTTCTTAATATTTGTTTTGTTTTACACTGAGGCTCTACAGGATTTTTCACTAATGGGTATTTGCCTCCCAAAATTTCCAGCAACGACTTTGAGAAGGACTTTGGGAAGTTCTGGCCATGGAACATCCCCATTGTTTCACAGAGGGCAAACACCAGTGCCAGCTATGTGATTGAAAACGCAGAAGAATGAGACATCTGACAGAATCCTTGAGCTGGAAACAGTTCCATTTTGCTGACTGCCTCAGGATGAAAAACAAAAAAAATCTTATTCTTATTCTTATTCTTATTCTTATTCTTATTCTTATTCTTATTCTTATTCTTATTCTTATTCTTATTCTTATTCTTATTCTTATTCTTATTCTTATTCTTATTCCTAGATATATTTCCACTTTCCCCATAGGTTTCCATGAACTTCCTGCATAGCAGAATTCAGGTCTGACAGCCACCAACAGGTTAAAAGTACCTGTTGAGGGAAAGACTTTTATCTTTCTTCCTGTTGATATTTTGCCAGTGGCACTTGGCAGGGCTTCACTAGGTGCTCCATGAAGCCGGGACAGAGCAAAGTGACAGGTGCCTCTGGCACTCAGCACTTGTCACCGGAGCCATGATGATCAATGTTTCATTAGCTCTTCATATCAGGGAGGTTGTTACATTTTTTTTTAGTGATCAGATGTGAAACCTTCCTCAAGTTTGAAAGCATTAATACAACAAGAGGGATTAACAGGAGACACAGGTGGTAAGAAGAGACAGGCAGAGGAATGGCACTTGATTTGAAAATCAGCCAGCAGCAGGAGCAATGACAAAAAACTTCAGGGTCCCTCCTGTCTTGTCAGTCTGCTCCAAGCAGCACAGACCATAGGAGGTGATGGAGAGTTTATTTTTACTGGATACCAGTGAGTGTGCAGCTGTGAGAATTGTGAGCCTGGAGAGAGAATCCTGCACCAGCCCTGTGTTCATGCTCGCTCCTGCTGATGTGAACAGTGTAATGAGTGTAATTTTAAAACAGCAGTATGTGACCATGGTTGCAGGAGACCTGGTGGCCAGAGACCATTCCTGGCAAGTGACTCTGGATGTGGCTGCCTCATCTTGAACAGCACAGTGCTCCATTGAGACACGGAGGGGCTGGAGCGTGTCCGGGGCAGGGAACGGAGCTGGGGAAGGGGCTGGAGCCCCAGGAGCGGCTGAGGGAGCTGGGAAAGGGGCTTAGCCTGGAGCAAAGGAGGCTCAGGGGGCCCTTGTGGCTCTGCACAAGTCCCTGGCAGGAGGGGACAGCCGGGGGGGTCGGGCTGTGCTGCCAGGCATGATAAGAGGAAACAGCCTCAGGTGTGAAAGAGGTTTAGACTGGATTTTGGGAAAAGTTTCTTTGCCTGAAGGGCTGTCAAGCACTGGAACAGGCTGCCCAGGGAAGTGGTGGAGTCACTATGCTAGAGGGATTTAAAACACTTGTGGATTTGGCACCTGGGGACCTGTCATTACTGGCAGTGCTGGGTTAATTGTTGAATTAAATGATCTTGGAGGCCTTTTCCAGCATAAATTGTTCACTAGCATGGCTGCAAGTTTTCTTGGACTACTGATGGCAGAGTCTGCAGGATCTAGGTTTTTAACAGATTACTTAGGGCCGAACTTACTGGTTGCCAGTTAGATGATGTTTCATTAGAGCATCTCAACAAGATTCATGGCAGCCATGCCTTCTGTCATGAAAGTCACTACCCATTTTTGCTGTTCTAATCATCTATGATATTCTTATCAAAGCTGACTGAATAGCTCAAAATGAACCAGTAATGCAACAAACTGTGTCACATCAGTTGTATCTGCAGTATCTGTCATATCTACCTGTTCTGCAGTGTTTTGAGATGTGTTTTAGGTAGACAAACACAGAAATACACACAATGTGTATGGTTTCTTTCATGTTTCAAAACTTCAGATTGACTGCAAATGTTACTCCATAGTTTCCAAAGATTCTCTTCCCTGTTAAAAAAATTAAAAAATAAAGACACTTTAAAAAATAAATAAAAAGAAGTAGAGTATCAAAAAGACTGATGATAACATAGTACCCCCTTCTCAAACTGCAACATTCGATGTATGTCTATAGAAATTCATCTATGATCTAGATAAAAGACACAATAATCACTATCAGGCATCTCTGGATCTTTTGTTATTGAGAGTGCAAAGGAAAACCCCACTCCCAAAATTGCAGACTCTTACAAACATTCTTTATTTTTCAGTGTAGGCAGAAGCAAAAACAGAAAAAAAAAAAAAAAAAGAAAAAAAAGAAAAAAGCTAATTGCAGTCAATATGGCATTTTCCTTTATTGCACACAAATGGTAAACCCTGAGAACACCAAGGGTTGTAAAGCAGGTAGTTATCTGCTTTTCCTATAGGGGTAACAGAAAGTATCTCATTTAGTGTACTACACTCTTGAGGCAGGAATACATTCACATGCCAAAAGAACATAAGTTAAATATTTTTAGGAGGTCTCTTTTTTTCACTTTGTTTCTTTAGTGCTTTGCCATTAGTCCAGGGATTTCAATGCAAAAACTCTTGCAGTGGCAGAGTCCAGGAACTCCTGACTGAACTCCCATTACATTTATTTGTTTTTGTTAAAAAGTGGATTTGAGGCACCATGGACCTTACAGCAAAGGATTTGCAAGTTTTTTTACTTAGACAGGTGCAGGTACATTTATTCTCTGTCTGAAAAGAGTTTATTCATCTGACCATCCACTGGAATTCTGTGTAGCTCTAGAAAGAAAAGGTGGATCAACAGCTGAAAACCAGGAGTTTACAAAGAAAAAGGGTATCTGAAATGGCCTTATTTCTCCAAGAGCCATCACAGACTAGTACCACTGCTCATCCCTGCATTTGCCACAAGGGACTGGCCAGTGTGTGATCTTCATTTTTTTTGGGACTTGTGCCTGTAGGGGGAAGGGAAAGAAGAATTGAGAAGAGTCATGGAGAGGAATAATAAGAGCTTTGATAAGCCCAGTGAGGTTCAAAATTTTCCCTGGGCTGAGGTGAAGGATGCTCTTCATGGTAGGAGCCCAGATTCGACAGGGAACTGTGAGGTGTTCCCTCCAGCCCCACTGGCTCTTTAGTGGTTGAGGCACCGCCCCCAGATACTGTTTCATCCATGTTTTTGCCTAGGCGAACCTTTGTTTCACATATCCCTGGAAAGCTCTGTTACAGCTGGATGTTTATAAACAAAAGGCAAGTGTAACCCTTCCTGTCACTATTCTTGAAATAGAAGCAGCTTCAACATTTTGGAGTCATGTTACATATTCTTCAAAAATGCTTAACAGGTTAGGTTGGGGTCAGGTCCTCAAATCCAGTTACAATTTTAACTTCCTTGAGCTTCTTTTGGTTTTGTGCAGACTCTGGCCCTTGATAAAAGAGGATTAAGTTTACATGGCCTCCTATGAGCTATACTCTGTGCAGGTTAATAGAACCTGTGTCCCTTTCCACATGCCAGGAAAGCAGAGAAAATTATTATTTTATATTTTCCTGCTAAATGATAGCTTGGCTTCCATCTGTTTGACCTGTGGAGGGTACAACTCAGCTGTGGTTCTTTTCCTTCCTTCCTTCCTTCCTTCCTTCCTTCCTTCCTTCCTTCCTTCCTTCCTTCCTTCCTTCCTTCCTTCCTTCCTTCCTTCCTTCCTTCCTTCCTTCCTTCCTTCCTTCCTTCCTTCCTTCCTTCCTTCCTTCCTTCCTTCCTTACTTCCTTCCGCCACTTCCTTCCGCCACTTCCTTCCGCCACTTCCTTCCGCCACTTCCTTCCGCCACTTCCTTCCGCCACTTCCTTCCTTCCTTCCGCCACTTCCTTCCTTCCGCCACTTCCTTCCTTCCTTCCGCCACTTCCTTCCTTCCTTCCTTCCGCCACTTCCTTCCTTCCTTCCGCCACTTCCTTCCTTCCGCCACTTCCTTCCGCCACTTCCTTCCGCCACTTCCTTCCTTCCTTCCTTCCGCCACTTCCTTCCTTCCTTCCGCCACTTCCTTCCGCCACTTCCTTCCGCCACTTCCTTCCTTCCTTCCTTCCTTCCTTCCTTCCTTCCTTCCTTCCTTCCTTCCTTCCTTCCTTCCTTCCTTCCTTCCTTCCTTCCTTCCTTCCTTCCTTCCTTCCTTCCTTCCTTCCTTCCTTCTGCCACTTCCTTCCTTCCGCCACTTCCTTCCTTCCGCCACTTCCTTCCTTCCGCCACTTCCTTCCGCCACTTCCTTCCGCCACTTCCTTCCGCCACTTCCTTCCGCCACTTCCTTCCGCCACTTCCTTCCTTCCGCCACTTCCTTCCTTCCTTCCTTCCGCCACTTCCTTCCGCCACTTCCTTCCTTCCGCCACTTCCTTCCTTCCTTCCGCCACTTCCTTCCTTCCTTCCGCCACTTCCTTCCTTCCGCCACTTCCTTCCTTCCGCCACTTCCTTCCTTCCGCCACTTCCTTCCGCCACTTCCTTCCTTCCTTCCTTCCCTCCCTCCCTCCCCTTTCCTTTCTGCACCTTTCCTTCCCTTTCCTATTTTCTTCTTTCTCTCTTTCTCTCTTTTTCTTTCCTTCCTTCATACTTCTTCACTTCCTTCCTCTCTTTCTTCCTCTCTTTCTTCCTCTTTTTCTCTCTCTCTCTCTCTCTTTCTCCCTCTCTCTCTTTCTTTCTTTCTTTCTCTACTGTGAAACTCTCCATGGCTCTTTTAAAACTTGGTCTGCTCAATTCTTTTGTGAGGAAAGTATTTCAGTCCATAAATATGGATATAATATTTATATAATTATGTGGACATAATGTATTTCCACACACATTCAGTCCACTCTGGTGCAAAAGTGGTAATACTTGTGCCACTACCTACATCTTACAGAAATTGTGGATGTGGCCAGTTTTACTTGAGGGCTGTCAGACTTGAAAAGCACAGCAATGATCCAATTTGTGCAGCTGTAGCCATTGGACATCACCCTCCTCAGCCACTTTTAAGCTACTGATGTCACCACACGTGTCATCCACTGTTTCTGGTTTGGTGTTTGGGGTTTTCTGGGGAGGGGTTGGGTTTTATTTGTTTGTTTTTGTCAGGTTTTTTTTTTCTTTTAATTCCACCCCCTCTGAGCTTTTCTGCTTCCCCCTTGGTTTGAGGATCTCCATTTACTGATGTGGAACATGAGCAGGTGTGGGAGATGTTCATTACCACAGCAGACCCCAGATGAAGGGGGCATGTGCTGGTTTGTTAGCTGTGACCCACACAAACTGGAAAAGTGGACACATAGATACTGTGCAAAGGCAATGACATATGGAGTTCAGCACAGCTTTGTACCCAAAATGGTATTTAAACTTTCAGCCTTCAAGCAGAGACTCCGGGCTGCATCTCATTTTGCTTCTTTCTTTCCTAATTTGTAACCAGCACTTGATTTAGTAAATGCCAGAATTCAACTTTGAGGATGAATGAAAAAGCCTCAGGAAACTAATGACCTCCTTAATAAAAGAATACGATAATTTCACTAGATTTAATATTTCAGGTTTCTATAAGGATTGAATTGGAAAGATTTTTTTTTTCTTCTTCTTCCTTTCTGCAGGGGGAAAATGAAAGCACCTGGATTTCACAGCTGGTTACTAGCTATTGTGTGCAGTGGTAGAAACAGAAAGTATTGACTCTCAGTACAGGTTACATAAGGAAGACTTTTGAAATATCTGCTGCAGAAAGCCAAAGGAATATTTGCCTTTCTACAGATCTTTCTTATTTAAATGGAGCTCAGAATTTAAAAGTAAATACAAAATCCATCCCAGGTGTATTTATGCTCACTTTCTGCTCCCCCTTACAGGAAGTTTTAAAGCATTACTGGGTTCAGCCATCTTTTCAAACTGTTTTTTGCTCCCTTACAAACAGCAAGTGAGGCTGACTCTACAAGCACAAATCCCCATCTGTTGAAGCCTTGGGAACTCACAGGCTAAAAGCTGCTGCATGATCAAAACTCATCACTATCTGATGAGTTTTTTGCAAAGTTTCATATCTACTGGGTCATTCAGCTGGCTAAATTATCCATGTTCCATGCTCAGACAGGACAAAAAAAGAGCTAATGTCAAAGCAAATCCAAGGAATGCCTCAAATTCTTCAGCAAAAATTGTCCAGCCCTGGCAGAGGCTGCCAAGGGCAGTGGTGGAGTCCCCATCCCTGAAGGCATTTAAAATTATGAGGATGTGGCACTTGGTTCATGATTTAGCAGTGTTTTGTTAATGGTTATACTCAATGATCTTAGAGGTCCTTTTTAACCTAAAAAATTCCGTAAGTCTGTGAAAAAGGCTTTTGTCACATATTTGCCTCACTGCACTACACCTGGGGTAGGTCTCACCTGGGTTTGACCACACAGCCACGTCTTAGGCAGCCACTCTGATTTCCCCTGGTTAACAACAGACACAGATAACAACAACTGTGGATAATTAATTCTGTAGAGTAGTTCTGAAATAGGTGTAAATAGTTCCCTTCCAGAGGCAGCTGTCTCCATGTACTGCCAATAAATGGACACCATTAGCTTTAACTGGTGCTGTAACTTTTTAACAAGGATGTTAAGTGGAGCAGTTGTTTTCCTTTTAATGTTTTACTTAAAATACATTTTAAATAGAAGATAAGTGAAAATGTTTTTTTGAGAAACTTACTGGAACCACATGGGAAGAATTCTGACTTTGATTCTTCACAGTGATTTACTACTATTTACCTGGGTCACACGGTGAAAGTAAAGAAACTTAAAACCATGGACTGACTTTGCTCAACTTAATTTGAACCATCTGAAGAGACATTTTCCTTTTTTTTCAGGCTTTTAGAAGGTTTATTTTGTTTTGATTTTATAATGTAAAGTCAGAACAACAAAGGCTAAAATTTATGTATTTTATTCCTTTAATACTGCCAGAAATATGGCATTTCAATTATTAAAAAAATATAAACAATAACATCAGTCACACCAGAGCAATGTTATCAATTTAAATTTCCTAGAATTCTCGGGTGATAACGCTTTGCTGCAAAACTCCCAAATAGACCTACTCAATGTAGAAATATAAGAAATATTACGGAGCATATGCAAGGAGTGTAAAATAAATGAGATCTCATCAGTCTATTGAGGCTGACTGCTATTTGTAAGATTGTTTTAAAAATTGATGATGAGAAGTTTTTGTTTATCAAAAGACAGCCAGAGGGGACTGTTGATGATCAGTCCTGCCTTTAAACAGCCCATTATGCTTGATCCAAAATGCAGACCTCACTGCACAACACAGACAATGTCAGGCAGAGCTCCACAAGAAATGCTATGAACATTTCCAGGTATTTTCTTTGCTGAAAGACAGCTTGTGAGACCCAGGGACTAATGAAAGTGCTTTTGAAAAAGTATCAGGTAAAGTTATAGTACACAAACCAAGTTCTCATCAGCAAGTCCACTGATGACAGAAAGCTGGGAGGAGTGCCTGATACCTCAGAGGTTTGTGCAGCCCTTCTGGAGGGCCTTGACAGGAGAGATGGGCAGAGAGGGACCTGCTGAAATTCAACAGAGCAGGGGCAGATCCTGTACCTGGGGAGGAACAAGCCCAGGCTCCAGCAGAGCTGGGGGTGACCTGCTGGGGCAGCTCTGAGGAGAAGGACCTCGTGGACAACAGGTTGTCCGTGAGCCAGCAGTGGCCTGGGGGACAAGAAGGAAAATGGGATCCTGGGTGCCAGCAGATCATGTCCCTCTGCTCAGCCCTGATGAGGCACAGGTGGAGTGCTGTGTCCAGGTCTGGGCTCCTTGGAACAAGAGAGACAGGGAGCTCCTGGAGCAGGTCCAGAGGGCTACAAAGATGATGAAGAGCCTGGAGCATCTCCCTGATGAGGAAAGGCTGAGGGAGCTGGGGCTGTGCAGCCTCCAGAGGAGCCCCAGATGAGAGGGGACCCCATCCCTGTCTGTCCCTGTGTGCAGGGAGGGGCAGAGCAGGGCCCAGGCTCTGCTCTGGGGGCCCAGCAATGGCACCAGAGCCACGGGCAGGGACTGAGCCCAGGAAGTTCCACCTGGACATGAGGCAGAACTTCTGTGCTGGGCAGTGACTGAGCCCTGAACAGATTGTCCAGAGAGGTGGAGTCTCCCTCACTGGGGATATTCCAGACCCCTCTGGACACAACCCTGTGCCATGTGCTCTGGGATGGCCCTGCTGGAACAGGGATGTGGGACCAGATCAATCACTGTGGTCCCTTCCAGCCTGACCCCCTCTGGGATTTTATGAAATGCATCTTATACAGGATTTGTTCCCACTAACGATAATGGAAAGCAGATGTAGAAACACCATTTCAGCCTCTAATGCAAGGCTATTTTTCAGTACAGCTGGACAGGTGAACTTAGATGCAATAAGGATCTGCAAGGTTGGCTGGCTCCTTTACTCAATTTTCATTTAATATTCAAAGAAAAGAAAATTTCTCTTTGGTGAAAAAAACAATCATAGAACAGCTAAATAGAGAGAAGGGGAGAAAACACTCCCCACAAACATATCAAAGAAAAGACTTAAGGGAGAACAAGAATTCACACTGGCATGAGAAAAAGTTGGAATAAAGCCAGGCTGGCAGATTTGGTACCCCAAAGTGATTTGGAAAGAAATTACGTAAAGTGCAATTTATATTAATACTGCACAAAAAAACATGTGAAAACACAGCGTTTATAGTTTTAGTAGTACTTTGCACTGCAGTTTTAATAGTACCCTGCCTATGTGTATGAGGAGATTAACAATAGATAAATAAAATATTATTTATCTATATAAATAACCTGAATTTAACAAAGGCAAAGCTTTAAATTCTCTTGGGATTGTTACAACCCATCCCTGAAGTCAAGGGTAACTCAGGTTCTTGTTAATAGATCCCTTGGAGCTGATTAGGGTGAAAATACACTGAACGAGCAGTGTTTGTAAATATACACAAGTAGGATTTATTTTAGGACAGATTGCTTGCCATGGAAAGCAGGTATGTAGCCATTTTGGTTATTATTATCTACAGAGATGGAACAATATAAAAGCATAAAAACAACACACAATAAAATGCATAAGGGAAAAGAAAGAGAAAGAAAAGAGCAAGAAGATTTTCCCACCTGTGGATGCAGCTACAAGACTTTGTTGCTGCAATTTCAGTGTCTGTTGGTTGCAGTGAGGGTCACTGCCTTGATGGGTCAGAGGTGGGGGAAAGCCCATGGAGCACAAAGTCCAGTGGGTTGATAAAAGCTCAGATTGATATGGGGATGCCCAGGTGCTTCCCCTAGGGAGCAGTTTTGCACTGATTGTTGCATCACTGTGGATTGTGCACAGTCCTGTGGGTGAGAGCCCCAGAGATGAGTCTGGGTGTTTTGGGGCTCTTTGATGCTTTATGAGCCCTTCAGAGACATGACCTTTATTTCTCACTACAACATAGTGGAGCCAGTTATGCCCCATCAGAAGTCATAAAAACCTTCAGGCTTATATGGGAATGTCCTGATTTCTGCCCTGGGTGGGAGTTTTGCACCTGAGCCTGCTGTGTAAGGGAGGACATTGCCAGGATAAAAATTGCTACCCTACCTTGTAGGATTATGATGGATTAGCATTTAAGAAACAAAGAGAAACACCTACGGAAGTTAAGGCTGCTGGAGGCTGATGGGAGTTTTTCCCCTGGCCAATAACTGGCCATTTCTGAGAACTGACAGTAGTTTTGACCATTGAAAAGTGACATCAACCTGTGAACACCACCCTTTAAAACTTAAGTCCAGCAATTTCTCTTTCTCTTTGGTTTCTGGCTTTTGAAGAGGTAACAGGGCTCCAGTTCTGCCTCCTCCCTCCCAGGCCGGACAAGGCCGCAGTGGGGAGCGGGGCTGGCTGGAGTTCTGCGGTTCCTGGTGGTGGATGGAGACTGTGAAGTGACAGGAGCCCCTTCCCAGAGGGGCTGAAGCCCTCGCAGGGCTCGCTGAGCCTTGTGCAGCGGGGCTGCCGGGCCAGGCTGGTTCCTGGCTCAGCTGCAGTTTCTGATGCTGCTGGCTTTCAGCAGAGACTGCCGAGGAAGGGGAGGGAAAGCTCTTGACCTGCAGCGTGCTGAGACAGTGGCCACACTCCTCCAGAGCAGCTACCGAAAATCTTCCATGGCAAACAGCTCCAGCCACTGCTCTGGCAGAGGTCACGGCACCATCCCCAAGGCCTGGGCAAGAGTTTAACTCTTTCACTAGCCAGATGAGACTTGCAGATTAATCCCTTGCCCAGAGAGAGGGGAAGAGAGAGTGATCAACAGGTAAAGAGACAACATAAACTATCAAAGATAAAGAAGAAAGGAATTAAGCTTCAGAGGGGGGAGAGAAATAAGGAGATGCTTTAAGAAGCTGAAATATTCTTTTGCTAAAACTATGGAGATGGACAATAGTGTTCTGAAAAAAAAACTCATTTAATTCATGAAAGAGTATTTTTGGGGGAATGGAGTATTTCAAAGTGTAGATCTAAGCAAATGGTGAAGCAGTTGTGATCCTATGAGATGCTGGAACAGAAAAGGAGAAGTGAGAGTTGTTGAAGATTTGTGGCCCTCAAGAGGTAGAGTAAACTTCTGTTTCCAGAGATGCTCACAGAGACAGATGAAGAGAACTTTTGCCTTTGAATAACTCATCCTTAAAATGACACCCCTTGACTTATGGCCTATAACACACCTCAGAGTGATGTGAAATGGGAGGAGAGAACTGATGACAGAATTTTCCAGGTGGCTGGCATCAGAGAAATAGAAAGCCATGAGAAAATGGTTTTCTTGTGAAAAACCTCCATAGATTGGCAGAAGAGAACTTCTTTTTCTCTACAAAGACTGATGAAAAGACTATAGCAAAGTTAGGACTGTTTTAACTACCAGGGTTGGTTTTTTTTGTCTCTATGTTGTCATGTAAACAAGGGAATGGTTGGGTAGTGAGGAAAAAGGGTTTCTGGAGGTTTTATTCTGGTTTCTTATTCTTGTAGTTTTGTTAATAAACTTTCTTTATTCCTTTTAAGGTTTAAGCCTGTTTTGCTCTTCTTCTAATCCATATCTCACAGCAAGAAATGATTAAGTTTTCTAGTGATTTTTTAGCTAATTCTTTAAAACCACGACAAGGATCTACTTCTTCTTGGCCTCCTCCCTTATCTGGCACTAAACTCAGCTTCCTCCTAAGCAAAAGCTGGTTTTTGTGGTCGTCCCCTGTTGTTTACACTCTCAGCCCTGAGCTGTTACCTTGACAGAATCAGCAAAGACCACACTGCTTTTGCAAACTGCTGATTACTCAAGCCATTAACCGTCAACATTTGAGTCTCACACAGGGATCTTGGAAGCTGCTCAGACAAAAGATTTTCTGCTAGGGACAGGAAGCAAAAGCTGTGTCTCTCAGGTTCACCTGAGACTGTGAAACTGTTTTGCCGCTTGTCCAAGGCAGAGTCTGAACGTTCATGACTCCAAAGTCCAGCCTTACAAGTCTTTTGAGACAATGAAATGTTCCTCTCCCAAACCAAAAAAGCAATTGCATCTGTTCAAGGAAGGCCAAACCATATTTTCCCAAATCCATGCATCCATACCCATTACAAGGAAATTTATGAATAATGACACCTAGTACTGTCTTTAAAAGAAAGCACTTAGCAGAAGAGGTCAGTGTCACTGTTTGCACTTTACCAACAGGAAGAACAAGGCACAGGCAGGTTCAGACTGCACATGTGTGTGATGATTCTCAAATGATACAATGCTTGCTCCTCAGCTTTCTCTTCTCTTGTCTTTGTTTGCCTCCCAAAATCCTTTTGTTTTCTATGCCTACAATCGTCATTAAGTCCACCATACTTGTATTTCATATGCATGTCCACTCTGATTAATGTCCTTATTTTTACTCAAAGTTTGACCAAAGCATTTGTAAATGCAGTGAAAACACATTGAGACTGAGGCAATTTTTTCTGTGTCGTGTATTTACTGTGCACAGACACTGCATCCTGGCCCAGAGCTGCAGTTAGTGCTAAACAATTCATTGTTCTGCACTCATTTTGTCAGATTTTACATATCTGGGTAATTCACTGCATCAGTTTTAGTAAGGCATAAAATTTTTCTTCACTGATGTTGTGTTAGTACGGCTCGACTGTGCATTTTCATCACAGTTGTTCCCCAGACCTCAAGTTCCTTTGGACCAATAATTCATCTTAGGACAAGAAAGTGTTGAATTTATAGCATGAATTTGCTATAAAAAGGAAGGGAAAAAAGAAAGAGAGAGAGAGGGGGAAAGAGGGAAAGAGGGGAAGGAAGTGTGGAAGAAAGTGCGGAAGGAGGAAAGAAAGAAAGAGAAAGAAAGAGAGAGAGAAAGAGAGAAAGAGAGAAAGAGAGAAAGAGAGAAAGAGAGAAAGAGAGAAAGAGAAAGAAAGAAAGAAAGAAAGAAAGAAAGAAAGAAAGAAAGAAAGAAAGAAAGAAAGAAAAAAAGAAAGAAAGAAAGAAAGAAAGAAAGAAAGAAAGAAAGAAAGAAAGAAAGAAAGAGAAAAGAAAAAAGAAAAAAGAAAAAGGAATATGAATGAACCAAAACATTTACTTCTGATGCTGTTAGAATTTTTTTTTTGTTGGATATTCAGCAGAGAAAAGATTTTGCAATTTCTAAATTAAATAAAATTCTATATGTTCTTCAAGCAATGTGTGACCTGTGTCTCCACACCCCACAGAGGCTGACATACTCACCACTTCTATGCTTACAAACATGTTTCTCTACTGTGAATGGATCACTTCCCTACTTCCCTACTTCCCTACTTCCCTATTTTTCAGCCTGCTTGATTGCTCTACAAAATCAAACTTTCACATCAGCTGTTATTTCAGGCTAGATGAAAAGCTCATTGGCCTGTTTTGCTGGGGTTTGCTTTTTGTTTTGGCTGTCTCTAAGACAGCTTTTTTGCCCTAAATAAGTTTTTCTCAGTGCTACTAACCCAGACTAGCACAGGCAGGCTTGGAGAATTCCTTTGCTCGGGGTGCAAATTTTGGGAGGAAATTTTGGTGCATATACCAACACACAGACAGACTGACACCACTCTGGTGCAGCAGAGAAGATGTGATATATCCTCACAGCCCCTGTAAAATGTGGGTTTCCAGTTTCTACTGCCACCATGAATGTACTGAGAGGAGAGCAGTGAGCCTCACATGCTCAGCCTCCCTCACTGGTGGTGGTGGAGGCAGAAAGGATGTGCAGAGCCTCTATAGCCAGAGGCAGAATCTTTGGGAAAGCAGCATGTTTTGTCCAGGACATTTACTGTGCTTGCCTATTTAACAGTATGGCATTGGGTGAATTCCCAACTCCTTGATACTGCTGCTTGTGAAGATGCAGGCAGAGCCTCCATGTAAGATTTTGGAAATAGAACATCCTTCTATCAACAAACACATTCAGAAATTGATAGCTATAAACATATAAAGGGAGTAGTTTCTACAGGCAGTGAATATTTGACAACACCCCAGAAAACATATGGATCCTGGCTTGTCAAAATACAGACTGATTTTCATCCAGCTGAGAATATTTAAAACTTTTTTTTTTTTTTTTCACACAAAATACCTGTTTAATTAAAGAAATTTAGTTGTGGCTTTTTTGTTTGGTTTGTTTTTTTTTAAGTGGTCAGCATTCTGGTTATAATGCTCTGGTTGATTCAAAATTTCATCTATAAATCCTACCTCTAAGGAGAGTTGGTTTATTACTTTTTAATAGAATTTGTCATTACAAATCATCTATAGTACCATACTGCCTAAAGCAGTAAATGAAAATGACAATTGCATTGACTGTTTTACAATTTTGAATGGGCTTTACCCCTAACCTAAAGGGGTTTCCAAAGGGAGACATTTAATTCTTTACACCCATTTATTGTTTTGTCTCTTTAACTTTTATCCTGGATTTGTGAGAATGACAGAGACTTTCCAGCCCACTTCACATGTGGGGATAAATGTCTTTGCTGGGGGGGTTGGCTGGCAGAGTTCTGCCTGGAGAATAGGAGGCTTCAGGAGAACCTCAGAGCACCTTCCACTAAGGAAAGTGGCTACAAAGAGAGCTGGAGAGGAACTTTTGACAAGGGCCTGAATTGAGAGAACAAGGGGAATGTCTTCACAATGAAAAAGGGTGGGTTTAGATTAAATATTAGGAAGAAATTCTTTACTGTGAGAATGGTGAGACCGTGACAAACGTTTGGTCTCACTAACACCCAGGTGATGCTTTCTGTTGCCTGAAACACATTGCTCAGCAAGTGCTGTGACAGAAAATGAGAGGTGGTTTCAGTTGCACCAAAATGCATCCAAAGACAGGGTGATTATGGAAAAGGAACTAAGCACCACGGTATCTCTAGCTGCCACTGATTTCACAGCAGATGATGTCTGTGCTACTAAAGCCCTGTGACTCTGCTTTCCCATGTATGACACTGGAACACATCCTTTGAGAAGAAAGATTTCAGCTTCTAACTGATAGTTTAGAGTCGAGATTGCTTTGTGGGCTCTGCCACCAGCTCGTTGTGCGCTCCAACAAATTATTTAGGCTGCCCGCAACAGGGATCTCTGCAGCAGTGCCTCACAGGAAGAAATGCCAGTCTCTGCTGCCTCTCTAAACCCTTATCTGCTAGATAAACCAGCTCTGTGTCCTGCAGCTCCTCTCCTGGGCCACAATGCTCTTGAAGTAATGAGGTAATTGAGCAACAAGGTGGCCAAGCCAGCCACTTCCAAGTAAAGTAAAAGAAAATGTTTTTCATGTGCACAGGGAAATAAAATCCATTCCCAATTCCCATTTGCTCTGCCAGCTGTGTTGAGCATCCCTGCACATGTTTGCAGACCAGGGCAGGCAGAGAGGCATCAGAGCAGGCCAGGAATCCTGACCAGACTTCTCCAGCTAATGGCAGAGCAAGAACCAAGTCAGAGAAAGCTGCCACCAAGCCCAAATCTCTTTCTAACCATGACATATTCAAGGTGTGGTGTCATGAAGCTGTGACTTAATGGCATGAAGTTTTTTCAGGGGGTGGCTTAGGCTGCATGTTAGTAAAAGATTCTTCACCCAGAGGGTGGCTGGGCACTGGAACAGGCTTCCCTTCAAATTGGTAACAGCGCTAAGCTCAAGAGGTATTTGAACAACAGTGTCACCCACATGGTGTGATTCTTGGGACTGCTGTGTGTAGGGCCAGAAGCTGGACCGACTATCCTTGTTGGTCCCTTCCAACACAGGATATTCTGCGATTCTAAGCTATTTTTATATGCTCTGTCCTGTGCAGGAAGATGTTCTCTCTGACAGCATTAGCAGGAAAATCTCTTTGTTTCACAGCATCAGCAGGGAATCGACACCTGCATTTTCAGACTTACAGGAATGTTGCACATTGAGTTACAGCTCTTGCCTTCAGGATTTACAGTCACCTTCCCACGAAAGTCATACAGGGAATATCAGCAGTTGAAAGGAACACAGAGTACTAAAAATCTGCCCCCAGAGCATAGACATATGCAAGCTTAGTCAGAGGACAAGATAAATTTTAGCTATCTATCTTATGAAGGAAATTCATCTCATCACAGGATATGGAATACTAATTGGGCTAAGTCATCCCAAACTAATAGCTGGCTACCATATTCCCCATCCCTCAGAGTAATTTTTAATAGCCTATCCTCAGCATCTGATATTTCAACAAATAAAAAATAAACAGATCATAATAATCAAATTATGAGAACTGTAGTCTGAAGAAGTCTGATGGCTAAGGCAGTGTCCTTATTTCCCCTGACTGGTGAGAAACTGAGGAACAGATGCTGAAGGCTGGATCCAGCCAGGACCGTGTGTGGTACTGGGTTTCCCACTGAGGTGACTGCAAGGTTCCAAATGTAGCCAGGGGAGAGCTGGGCACTGCATTCAGAGCCTCTTCTGCTTGATTTTTAAGGTGGGGACAGGGTTACACAGATTGTTTGAGATTTGCAGATGGTGGATATTAGTCTGAGAGAGGAATCAAGATTTCTAACCCTCCAGCTGGGAAAAAGAAATTGAGAAAAATCTGCTTTATTTTGCAGCATTTTCCAGATGTGAATATCATCTCCTGATCCAGAATAAGGAGAAGAAGAACATCCTTCAGGAAAACTGGTGTTTAAAACTCCTGCCAACTGTGAGCCCTTGCATCTGATGCTGACAAGAACAGCGATTGCTGCAGTCTCCTAACGCGCAAACCTTTCCTCTTGTAGTGTTTGTTCTTACACGTCAGCACCTCTAGGCCATATAGATGTGACATATGGATGCACAGACATGCCACAGACAAACTCTATCCTTGTATCCTCTTCCTGTTTCCACAGTAACCTTACAGAAACAGCCAGCAGTCAATAGAGAAAATCAAAGGCAGGGACAAATCATAATTTTAGGTTAGCAAGGAACAGATCTTGAATGCTGAGCCAGTGATACACAGCATAATGAGATTTAGGGTGTTTATTATGCTAACCCAGGGCAGAAGTGTGTAGGCATACAATGTGGCAATTACAGCACACATTTGCTGCTGGTTAAGCAGGAGTGCAGAGGAGAGAGCAGGTACAGAGAACTTTATGCTCACAGACTGTTTAATGGCTTAATCCTGCTGCCAAGCCAAGCTTCACTTTGCTTTGTACCTGAAGCTTCCACATGCTCATCCAAGAGGCAGCACTGGGACATTTATAAACAGATGCCCCATCACTACAGGCACATTTGGTATGCTAAGCTTTGTTTGGGGAAAATAACAAGAAAAGACCAATCAAATACTTCACCTAGGAAGTGTCAAACTCTTAATATGAATTGTGCTCATTAATGTGACAAGTGTCACATGCATTGAGTCCTTTTTTTTTTTTTTTTTTTGTGGCTGTCAGTATATTGATGTATATTTCGCAAACAGTTTTTCTACCCAAACTGTTTCTCTCTAGGGAGCAGTTTAGGCAACAGTCAGATGAATTACCTAGTGAAAATTGAAAACTATGTTTTCTATTAGTCACTCAAGGGGTAATACTCCAAGTAAGGAGCCGCAGCAGCTTTATTCCATTCTTCTCCAGGCCATCAAATCCCTTCAGAGTCACATGGTACTGTGTGCAGGGTCTGTGGGTGTCCCAGGCTTGATTTAAACCATATAGTTCTCAAATTAAATACTAAAATTGTACCTATAGCAGCACGGTGAATCATGTTTACAGGACCTACACTCTGCATATTTATTTAGTATTGCTCAGTCTGGTTTTGAAACAAGATCAGGTCTCATGCTGCTGGTATTAACCTAAAGATTGCAATGGTGGCTTTTGTACATCAGCAAAGAATAAAGGGAACCATAACACTAACATAAACTCCACTCTGTAAGAAAACTGTTGCATTGTTAGAACATTAAATAGTCCCTTTTGGGGGATCAAAGCCTATCTAACTTGACTCAGAGTGACATATCATATTGGAAAACATAAGACTAAATATATATTCCCGCTGTTTGTTATTTTAAAATCTTATTTGTCTCTCTAATACTTTTTCTCCCTGACACCAAACAAAATAATGTTGTTTTAAGATGGATGTTGATCACCCCATCAGTGCTTTCCCTGGAAGGAATGCATGTGCCTAAAACCCAGCAGGACACAATGTCACTCAGCTGGACTCATTAGCATGGCAAGCAGTTTGGCATTTACATCTTTGCACTGCTCCCAGGGAAAGGCAGCTCCAGTTCAGAGCACAGCATGTGTCTGTCTGCAGCTGACAATGTAGACATGCCCTTAAAAGCCAGGCCATCCTTCAAGGAGCAAGTGGAACTGGCAGCTGTGGAGAGGCAGTGGCAGCTTTTGTTGGGCAAAGGACAAGGGTTGAGTAATTCTGAATGAAATCTCTTGATCCTTTGGAGATAGTGCTTATGGCCTTGAAAAAAGGTATGTATCAGCACCTGATGCACAGAAGCACAGAGGTGTCTGGGGGTTCAGCTTTGCGTAGAATTTAATTGCCTGAGTACACAAGGACTGAGGTAATTTAATTTCTCCCTGTTTTGACAAACCAAAGTAGGAAACTTTGATGTTTCCAAACATCAGCAGGAAATTCATAATTCCTTCATCTTTTCATGCTTAAATCTGAGAAGCCTGCAGATGTACTCAGAACACACTCTAGCATACAACAGGCACTGAGCTGAGCAACCACAGCAATTTCCATCAGTAATGAGGCTGATGGGGACACCACAGCCATTCCCTCCATTCCACTCTGCAGCTCAGGCAGAGCAGAAATGATCTTCCACACCTCTCTTTGTGAAAGGGCTTCAAACCCTGTTTTCAAACAAGAGGGAATGCCTAGCTTTTGGCCAGGTATTTGGCCATGCCCCATCCCTGAGAGTGTTCAGGGCCAGGTTGGACAGGGATTGGAGCAACCTGGGATAGTGGAAGGTGTCTCTGTCCATGGTAGGAGGATGGAACAAGATGATCCTTAAAGTCCCTTACAAACCAAGCCATTCTGTGGCTCTGTGATTCCAAGGAAAAGAGGTGATGTGTGTGCCTCTGTCCTTCCTGCACAAGTCTGTAACGAAGAAGCCAGGATTTCAGGTGTCAGTTAGCAAAGAAATATATATGTAGGGATGCACTGTTTAAAAAAAGCCCCAAAACCAAGAAACACGACCTCACAAGGAGAGATGGAATTGGAGTTGGGATATTCTAGGAAATGCTGTCTTGAGCTTATTCAGCTCTCCAGGCTTTGTCACCCAAACCCAGGGAAATGACAAATATATTTTTGTGATGGTTGAGGTGTCATTTTGTCCTCAGCATCTGCTCTGATTTCTTGGAAATGAAGCTGTATGTGCCTAACCTTTCCCACCACCTCCATAGGCACATAGAACTCTGCCATGGAATTGGGCACACAATGCCTACACATCCTCGTGGGCTTTGACATGGTCTTCTCTTGGTTCCCACACAGGATTTGGGAATTTTTTTATTTTTTTTAACCTCCAGGGTCTGTAGTTAATGGTATGTTAACAACAACAACTTCTTTGCAGTGACAGCAAGGCAGACAGGGAAATGTGAAAACAGAGGAGTCAGCATAGGCCAAAAGGCTTTTGTGTGAGTCAGTGCCAAATTCCTTAGAAAAAGACATTTCAGGTGAATTTTGTCAACACCAGAAAAGCAAGAACTTATAATTTCAGCAACATTTTGCAGGAAAGATTTCTTGGAAATCTTTCTAGGAAATCATGTGAAGGGGTAACTTCAAAATTAATGGGCACTCTCCAACAGAATATACAGTGGCAGGTGATGTTGTGAAATGAGCAGTAGTCCTTCTTCTTTTTCCAACAAGGCTTAGGGAGGATGCAATTGAAGCACTGGCTACTTTGCAATAAAAGGGTTGAATGGGCTATTATTCATTTCAATCAATCCAAGGTTGCTCTTCATGAAGGAATAAACATTCCCTATTTGACCTTAATGAAAGCAAAGAGATCATTGTAGAAAAAAAAAAAAAAAATCCAGGCTTTTTATCAGAAAAAAATGTAGAAGGGAGTGCCCAAAGTATGCAATTAACAAACATTACAGCAATAAAATATTGACCCTCTTGTTCCTGTCTAGCGTTTTCCACCTATTTCCAAGATTTGAAGAAATAATAATGGTTAACAATCAATGGATTGCTAATGAGAGCAGCTCACTCTACACCCACAAAAATTATCTTTTGAAAAATCAATGGGGAAAGAAATGTGAAAAAAAAAAATATATATATATATATATATAAGGTATAAATTCTTCTATTTCTGTTAATATTCCCACTCCTCACAATTTCCCCCACCTTAGAGGCAGAAAAGATGTCTCCATCTTGGATGATAATCAAATAATTAAGATGTATGAGGTGTGCATGCCTGTGACATGTGAATTAGAGCATAAGGAAGGAAACAATAGAAGCATATAAAAAGGGCCTTCTCACTCTTAGCAATAGAATTTGCTGCCATGAACAATATTCTTAATCGGAAAAAATACTCCTTCATAACAATCATGCTGCACACCGTGATATCCACAACAGGCCCAGGATGGCATGGCCGAGGAGGTATAAAAACACAGGAGTAATTCTGCTATGAAATATCTAGGAAACTACATTCTGCTGGATGTTTCTGTTGGGAGTGGGTCATCAGTGTTGATCCAGTTTTCACTGGAAAATAACATAATAAAAGTGGAATGAACACAGAATTTCAGCCTGGTTCTGTAGATATAGATTCTATCCTAGGACTCTTGGGTGATACTGTGTAAATTTTGAGAATTTATGAGTCTGTTTCAATAAATATCACAAACTGGCCTGGAAACTGAATATTTCCTTGGCTGGAATGAAGGATAAAAGTTTTTTTACTACCTTTGCCTTACTTATCCTGGTGACCTTTACACATCCACCACCTCAGCAAAAAAGTCTGTTTTTTAATTTGAGGTTGAGAGCATGAAAAGATTGTCTGCAATGAACACCTAGAATGAGAAATAAAGATTTTGAACTGAGTAAGATTGGGAAATTCAGGGACTGCATTTTCATCTGCAAACTACCAGGCTTGATGTGAGGGCTCTGGTGATAACCAAAGAAATCTTCACAAAATGGTACATAAATAATGACGGTTACGATGTCATCTGAAGCTAGCTCAGATTAGTCCTCTTTAACATTGCCAGGCAACAACTACCACAGGCAGGAATGGCATTGGAAAAGAATTAAATATGAGATTTCCATCTGGCTAAAATATAGGATGATGGTGGGCAATTAGACCTTATCTGCAACCCAGACAAGCAGGGCAGGAAGTGAAACATCCATCCAAAAAAACTCAGCGTCCTCCTACTCTTACCACTCATGCTCTGCTTTAGCATTAGGATGTCTCAGGCTTTAAATGAAATGTCAGATTTAATTTGGCTCTGGATGCACAAGATATATGATTGCCCTTGGAGAAAGTTGATAACTCAGCGCACTCTGTGTCAAATGTGAATCCATCCGATAGCTCACTCCATAAAAAGCACTCCCCTGCTTTCCCACAGCTGTGCAATATAGCCAGGCCTGCCTGCAATTTGCACAAATAGGTCCATTTTGAAAGAAAACCTTCCTATCAGAAAGGAGAAATGACTTATTGAGTGTTGACTCCCAGTTAAATCTCCAAATGGCAGCGCTGCACATTACATTAGCATTCCATGGCGGGGAGGCCGTCACCGCGCCCACCGCGGATGCCTCGGCAGCGGGTGAGGAATCATATTAAATGGCACATTTGGATTTCTGTGAAGCTCACTTCTGAGTGAGCTTCTCATTTGGAAGCATGGTACACTTTCAGAGAGTTTTTAACTGCTTGCAATCCAAGCAGGGCAGAAAATACCAAGGGGATATCTGTGATTATCGATGGCTTCATCATTCTTTGCAACATCTACTGCATCTAAATTTGTGCTGAGAGAAGGGAAAGAATATCTGAAACCATTTGAAAACCTTCTGGTTTAGATTATCTTTTAAAATCAGTTATTTTCCACTTACACAAGTAAACTAATGGGCCTGCTTTAAAAAAAAAAAATATTACAAGAAAATAATCAGAATGTAACTTTGTTATGCATCTGTACTTGCTGTGTTCACATGGCACTGGAAAGGATTTTGTCAATGAATCTTTTCTGCACTTCTACCTCTTCTTTTGCAGTCATCACTCAGAAAATATTACTTCAGTCTGATTATTTTTCATTTTTTTTCTGCTTTTGAACCTCTTATGCAGCCTTTATTCAGAACTGGAATGCATTATGCCAGTATCACTACTAGTATGCAAAATGCACTAGGAAAAAAACTTTGTACCTTGCCATTTAGACTTTGCCATTTTTGAAAGCCATGGTGGTTAAATGTAGAGTCAGTGACAGATATTGTGCAGAAAGACGTAAATAGATAGGCAATATCCTTGTCACTCACAGAACATGAGAAATGCCTCATATGCCCAAATAAAAGCTTGCAATCTAGGCTCTGCAGAGATAAGGTTACATATGTGACATTTTGTCATTTTGTTCCAAGAGCAGTGGATATCAAGTTTTACTCCTATATCTAAAAAAATCTCTACTCTCTTAGTTAAATTACTGGAACTCGTGCTTGAGACTGACAAGATATTAAATTAAAACTGCAGTCTATCCTCATTTTATTCTCTTTCTTGACCAGAGTAAGTGTTAGGCCCCTCTCTGGCATTCCTCCTTTGCTTCATCCTCTTTACTCCAGATTGCTTTTTTTTTTTTTCTTTTTTGCCCCCACATCATCTCAGTGGTCTTGTGTCATGAGTTCTCCATTTCCCCATTCTTTCTGTCCCCTCTTTCCAGTCAAGCCCTCCATGAGCTGCTTTACTTTTCTTTCTTGAAGAAGACAACACTTTTCTTCTCTAACTTCCATCTTCTGGTCTACCTGCATTGTGTAATTCATGCCCTTCTAGAGTTCTTATATTCTCCAAAAAGTTCCCAGGGTTTGAAAAACTTCCAACAATAGCTTTTAATCCTCACTTGACTCAGAACTGAAGGATGAAATGTACTGTTTAACTAGGTTCTTAGGTCTTAAAATATCTCAGAAAAATTCAGTTCTTTTAGGAGTAGAGGGAAGGACTGAAAACAAAAAGAAAAGTTCATTAATATCACTAATTATATCAGATTGCACAGAAAAATAATAAGTCAAAATCATACTGAACCTAGGTCTCCCCTTTTTCTAGGAATGTTAGCACATACATAAAATCCACGGCTGTCTGTGGGCAGCTCTCAGGAACATTTGATCTTAGACTTGTCATTTCCCCTGGCCTACATTTTTTATGATATGGTCCTTTTATATCAGCTCATTTATTTCTGCAGAACCAGTGCTCTGTACTCCTTGTTCCTCTGCAGTCCTTCCTGCATACTTATTCCTCTGAAATAATTTCATTACTTTGAAATAATAGCATCAGTGCAGAGACAAACAATAATAGGTCATCACTGCAGCATAGCAAGCTCAATCTATGTCCTCAAAATCTTTAACAAAATATAACAGAAGAAAAACAGATGGCCTTGTGGCATGACCAGAAGGTGAACAAAGCCATGCCTTTTCCAAAGAGTTATAAGATTATTGTTTCTTTTCTTGCTAGGTCAATATTGATTATATGTTCCAATTTCATTCGGATATTGGATTTGTTTTATTGGGCAAACAGCTGCAGCCTCTGTTCCCCATCCCTTAGCAAATATTATTTCAAACTTCCTTTGAACTCTCATTGTGCAAGTGTGACTCTGCTGCACTCACAGAAGGTTTTCCATCATGTGACCCTGGTCTGGGATCATGATTTTGATCTGGTGGTCCAAACACAAGTCAACACACTGGTTTTACTGAAATAAGCCTCCCCTGTGTCTTCCTTGTCATGTTAAAGGAGCTTCCACTCCCATCTTCTCCGCAACACTGGTGGCCCCACCATGCAAGACAGCTGGGTTGCTGTCACTACATCAGAAAACATGCTGCCTTAATATTCTGGTAACAGTGTGAAATTTATGTTGTACCTCAAACCAAAGGACAACAAGTACTGAAATTAGACAGCCAATAGTTTTCTGTCACCCCACTGGAGAATGCTGCAGTTCATCACTCTTCTTCAATCACAGCTTTAATCTGCTTTTTTTTTTTTCTTCCTTAATTATAAATGTTTCAGAAATAAATAGACCTTTTGACCACCACTTCACTTGCCCTCCTTTAGTTAATAATCTCTAATCTATTCCCTGATTTTTTCCCTAGTTTTGCCTGACAATGCAGTAGGAAGCAGACATGGAACACAATGGGCATGGAGCCAGAAAGGGTACAATTGTAGGTATATTAATGTCATGGAACTGAAGAGATACAAATCCAGCCATTTCAATTTCCATAAAGAAGAGGATGGGAAGAAAGATTACTACTATTTAGGGTGTGGTTGTTTGAGCATTTTGGGGTTTGGAGATCAATCATGGCCACAAAGCAGCTGGGAAGTAACACTATGGGTAAGTAACACCACACTGCTCTCAGGATTTCAGTCTGTTTCCCTAAAATTATAGCAAGTCTGAAGCATTAAGATGATCTCGAAACCATATTTTTTAATGTTTTGAAATGTTTAGATTTCAGCCTTTGTTTAAAAATTATGATGTAGGGGAAAAAGAAAGGCTTTGAACAGTTTCTTAAAAAACATGTTCAAAACGTTTTACTCCTAAGTGTTCACAGAGGATGCCAAAATATTGTCAGAGCTTCATCCCTTCACCCAACTACTCCTTCCTTGCAGTTTCTTTGAAAGAGTGTTGTCATAATGTGTCTCGGTTTGAAAAGACAAGTGTCTGCTAAGGAAGGCAGGAGCCTCCCTTGAAATGGAAAATGTAAATTCCCTCCCTCCAAATTACCATAACCTTGAAATTGAGGGGCTCTCAGGCAAAGACATGGGAATAGGAATAACAGTTCTTTATTAGGAAAATTAAAATGCTGTAGTACAAAAAAATAAATATAAAAGTAAAAATAAATCCACTGACAGAGTCAGGATACACCCTGACACCCTGTTGGTCAGGGTGCTGGTAGCAGTCCAATTAAGTGGTGGCTGCAGCCCTCCTGGAGTGACAGATGTGGTTCTGTTGAAGCAATGATCCCACTGAAGGGTGAAGTTTTCTTCTGAAGGTCCTGTGTGGTGTAGGTGGGTCCTGTTTTCCCCTGGGAGTCCCATGGAGAAAGGCTGCCTGTGGTGTTCCGACTGTCCCATCATATCCAGTCAGGAATGCTTGGCTCCTCCCCCTGGGTGGAGCATCTCCCAATGGGGTGATGTAATTTTATCAGTCCTGCAGTGAGACTCAATGGCCAATGAACAGAAGAGATCCCCCAATTATGAGGGATGGGTCATGGAACAGATAAAGAACACTGCCCCACCTGGTTTTAACAGCTGGTAATAGAATACACACTTTTGGTTACATCTTGCATTGCAACCTAACATAATGTAAAGATAAACTTTTATTACAGTGGGACTGCATTTTTTTGTTCATGATTTCCAGGAACAATATTTCAGAAAGTTTTACTATCCCAGTCAAATGAATAATCTTTTGAAGATGATTGATTAAAGTTATTCCAGCTCCTGTGCAAAGCTAATTCTGTGAAATACCAAGAGTATAAGAAACATAATAAGGTAAGAGCATATATTTTACAATCTATTCCATTTGTTTTTAATTTAATTTACATATCTTGTTTTTTTTTTTTCTCAGGCAGGAACTGATGCCAGGAAGTTCCTCCTGAACATGAGGAAGAAATTCTGTTCTGGGCAGTGTCTGAGAGCTGGGACAGATTGTCCAAAGAAGCTGGGGAGTCCCCATCATTGGGGATATTCCAGACCCCTCTGGACATAATCCTGTGCCCTGTGCTCTGGGATGGCCCTGCTGGAGTGGGGAGGATCAGATGAGCCCACTCTGGTCCCTTCTGTGGGGACCCATTCTGTGGTTCTGTGAATAATACTTGGATCCTCATAGCTACATATAGGAACACTACAATTTATTTCTTAATCTCACCTGCGAGGTTTCTCCAAACACATCTCAATTTTACCTTTTTTCAGTTTTTATGTATGACATTTAATTAAGCAAACTTCAAGTAAAAGATATTCTCTAGCAAAACAAGCTAGCTAACTACCTGCTTTCTAACTAACTGATTTCTGCTGTTAACATTTTACTCTATAAGAGGACTCAAACTCCAAGTGAAAATCTAAAAGAATTCTTAGAAGGTTTATAGCAGAAACTGAAAGTATTGTTAGGCTGTCTAACAGAGACTTGAGAAATCATTTATTTGAAAGGTTTTCAGTCACTGATAGAAAGCTACAATGCTTGCAAAATGAAACAAATTGCTGTGGAAATGATCAGCCAGTACAAGCATCTATAAATTACTTGCAGATGTATAACAAAACTGCAAATCTTTGCCTCTCAATATGAAAGGGGACAGACTTAAAGTGATGGCTGTTTCCCATCACGCCTCTGGAATCTTTGTGTCCATGGAAAAGTACATAGAGGTGAACAAAGCTTTCATATTCAGAGTCACCCATGGAATATGAGACTCATAAAATTTGACAGATATAAAAATGGAGGAAATAACCATTACATTCTGAGACATTACTAAAGACACGCAAACAGGGAAAAGACCAACCAGGTTAAGTATTGGCATAAATTAAACAGAAAGCACATTTGCTCTAGCACTGGCCTTTCAAATTGAGAGTGATGACATGATTAAATAATTGAACCATCTCACCTTGCACAGTCAGATGGAATTCCAATAAGAACAGTTATTCCAAAATGGATATGAAGGCAAATCAAGCTCTTCTTCAGCTAATACAGAAATCTGCAGCTTGACTTTTTTGCTGCTTTGTGGATGTAAGTGGGATGAGGATCAATGGGTTGTTTTTCTTCAATTTTGAAAATGTGTCAATTATTCCATTAGGGCTGATCCTTTCAGCAGTGATTTTCTTAGTGAAGAAAAGGTCTTGTGACTGCTCATGTCATGTAGTGCTGCAATCAGGTGCTACTAAATATTCCTAAGAATTAATTCCCATGTTCACCCAAAACATAATTCAAAACCCAAGCATCATGTCTGCCATCTTGAAGGCTTTCTTTTTTTTCCTCAAGACCCTGTCATGAGCTCTGGCCATTGCACATGCTATGTAAGCAGCAGCAGTCATACCAGCCAAAGCTGTCCTGTCACTGAAGTGGGCACATCCCCATTGCAGCAAAAGGCTCAGGATGATATGGGAGAGCTCGTACACAGTCCTCTGTGGCACAGCATAGGTCCTTTTGAAAGTCCACAACTGAATTCTCACCTCATATAACCTGTCCTTAAAAACATCCAGTGAATGAAATTGCTTCAAGGATAGTCTGCATAAATTTTTACATCTCTTGAGTTCTGAAATGTTAGGTTTTTTTGAGTTTTTTTTGCTAAAATTTAACCTGACACACTCTTCTTTAGTATTTTTGTGTTAAAAAGGGCACTTAGGAGGGGTTTTGTCTATGTACTTGCAATTACAGGTAAGTATCTGTGAGGGTGAGCATAAAAAAAGAGGAAAGGAAGGTGCTCTGTACCTATTATTACAGGCAAACAAGACTTTCACTCCTACTCTTTTACCCTCATCACTGCTTCTTGGCTTTCACTGGCTTCACTAAGCTCAGTTCCTGGAATTTTATGAATGTAAGGGGCAACCTTTCTCTGTAATTTTCTGTTTCACCTGTTGATTTGTGTCAGGCTGGGATGAAGTTAATTTTCCCCACAGCAGCACTCCCACTGCTGTGCTGTGCACTGGGAGCCAGAAGGGTGTTGATGACACACCAGTGTTTTGGCTCTTCTGAGCAGCGCTGGCACAGCATCAATGACATCTCTCCAACATCCCCCTGAACTACTCTCCTGAAGCAAGATATTGGGTGGGGAGACAGCCAAGAAAGCTGACCCAAAATGTTCCAAGGGATATTCTGTATCATATGGCACCTGCTCAGCACAAAAAAAAAAACCAAGAAAAAAGGAGGATGAGGGGATCCTTCATTATTACAGCATTTGTCTTCTGAAGCAACCCTTACCTGTACTGCATGGATGATAAATCTGAACCAGAGTGCCTGTGGTTATTGCAGGCTGCGTGGCTCGGTCCTGCCTGAGAGCTAGCCTGGGAAATTCATGGGAGGATTTGAAAACAATCCTCAGAGACAGAAAACAATTGCCAGGTGCTGTTTGTCTGTTCCTTGTTTTCTTTGCAAGAGAAGGTCAGGAGGTGGTGTACACCACTGACCAATGATGGTGATGTAGCAGTTTACTAACCAATAAGAGTTTCCTTTCTGTACTTTCCATGAACCAGTCTATAAAACAAGTCTAAAGTAATAAACTAAGGAATTCTCCTGTTCTGACTCCATGAGAGTCTGTGTCATCTCTCCCCAGCCGTTCCTAATAGAACGACATCTGGTGACCCGACGTGATGTGCATCTGATAACCCCAGAGGTCTGGTGCCACCGATGTGACATACATCTGCTAAACCCCTGAGGGTAAGCAGCAAGCGGGAAAAGAACCAGCCCTTCCCCCCAGAGGGGTAAGTGGAAATTCTCCCGGGCTTTCCTAGAGAAAGCTGGTTTTTAAAACCAACGGGATAGTGGAGCCCTGCCAGTGAGCGGGCTTGGAATGGCTTATCTTAACGAAGTAGAGCTTGAAACCCTGGGTCTAAGTCGATAGTGTTTGCATTATTGCATTCGTGGAGCCATTAAGATAAAATTTTCATAATGGAGAACTGTAATTCAGCTGATGAACAGCTTATCTACCTTGCATGGCAAGATGCCTTGCCGCGCATGAGACTCTGTATTCCTGAAGAAGATATGCGCGCTTTGTTCCACTGGGTGAAAGTGCAGGAGTTTACTATAACTGTGAATAATGCATTTAACCTTGAAATTTGGCTATCAATGGGAGACCACCTGTGGACTGAGCTAGCTGCAGGAAATACCAGTGCGTGCAGCTTGGCAGCAACCTGGGGAGTATTTTTTAAGGCACTGGAACAGTGCCAGCCTGAAAACAGTGAAGCCGAGATGAAAAACTTAGATGCCGGGAGTGCCTCCTTTGTACAAGATGAGAGACTGGGGGATGGGACCGAAGATGAGCAGCGTAGCGCTCCCTCGGCTCTGCCCGAACCCTTAGAGAACTTTAACCGTGGGCAGGAGCAGTCTGTGAGCCAGAGATCTCCCTCTCCAGAAAAGTTTGAGTGCCCGCGACCCATGGAGCTGGGTGCGCGGGCTTTGCCAATGGAAAAGCAACAGAAGAGAGGAGATCGCGCGGCTCCGCCTTCACCGGCCCCGCAGGCGCCGCCATTGCCAGCGCCGCGAGACCCGGCTCCGCCTTCACCCTCCATGGCACCTTCATTGGCCCCGCAGGCACCGCCGCCACCGGCACCGCAAGAGCTGCCTCTGCCCGCGCCCTTCGCGGCGTGACCCGCTGCAGCGGCGGGGGGAGAGACCGCTCTGCGCCCATCAGCGAAACCCGCCAGCGCGGCCGTGAAAAGCCCTCTCTTCAGCCCTCCCCACGCCCAGCGTGCGGGGCCCTGCCAAAAAACCCAAGCACACAGACGCGCCGCCGCCGTCCGCAAAGCCACTACAGCGGTGGCAGCAGCAGCAACAGCGAGAGAAAAGCGAGAGAAAAGATGGAGAAAAAAGAAGAAAAAGCCAGCCCAGAACGCTGCCCGCCACCACCGGCCGCGGCCTGGGCAGCCATCTGGGCCCTCCGGCGCCGGCCGGCCGCGAGAACCCCCTGCGTGTGTGGCGGGGAGAGCAGTGCCCTCACAGCCACCCATGGGGCCCGCCAGCACCGCGAGGAAAAATCGCTGCTCCCCCTGCACCCATCTGAGGTGGCGGCCGAGAAGCGGTGGGGGGTGGAGCCGTGGGGCCCACACGGACACCCCGCTGCAACCTGCTGGCGCGGCGCGGGGTGGGGGCAGGCAGGGCCGCGGGCGAGGCACCTGCCCAAACCAACTGCTGCAACCTTGTTGCCAAAGCAACCATCGCTGGAATCAGCAAACGCAAAACAAGAGTTTCAGCGAGCATGATTGAAGAAAATCAAAAAATCCAATGAGCAAATCAAAGCATTGTAACTTACATTGTTGATCTGTTAAAAAATTATAGATTTTGCATAGTAGAATTAAGTAGAGTTTCACTAAATCTAGGTATAAGTAAAGTATATTTACCACTTTGGTGTGCTTTAAAACTTTTCTATCAACAAGTTAGACTGTCAGTTTAAACAGACTAACAATGTTTTGTGTAGTGTGTGTATTAATTCACTAAATTAGGTATATTAGAGTCAACCATCAAATCCTTGCAAAAAAAACAATCTTAAACACCAAAAACATAAACCAAAATTCTAAATCAGCATCCATTCAAAGTTCTAGTAAAAGAAACCTCTTGTGCTGTGTTTGTTCTCTTTCCTGCAAGAGCTCAGCAGGACATAACAAACACTGTGCATTTTTTATTTTTTTCCTAAGTGGAAAAGGTGAATTATGGATGCTAAATCTGAACCAGAGTGCCTGTGGTTATTGCAGGCTGCGTGGCTCGGTCCTGCCTGAGAGCTAGCCTGGGAAATTCATGGGAGGATTTGAAAACAATCCTCAGAGACAGAAAACAACTGCCAGGTGCTGTTTGTCCCTTGTTTTCTTTGCAGGAGAAGGTCAGGAGGTGGTGTACACCACTGACCAATGATGGTGATGTAGCAGTTTACTAACCAATAAGAGTTTCCTTTCTGTACTTTCCACGAACCAGTCTATAAAACAAGTCTAAAGTAATAAACTAAGGAATTCTCCTGTTCTGACTCCATGAGAGTCTGTGTCATCTCTCCCCAGCCGTTCCTAATAGAATGACAGTACTGAAGCCTGCCTTCCCAAGAACAGGTTGGACAGGGCTCTGAGCAACCTGATCTAGTTAAAAAAGTCCCTGGTCAATGCAGGGGGTTGGACAAGAACACCTTTAAAGGTCTCTCACAACCCAAACTTTTCTGGGCTTTTCTGTCTCTGGACATCACCTTGCTGATGGGAAGTAAAGGATAAATCTTCTGCTTTCCCATGCTTCTGTGTGATGTTTTTGCTTTTGCTTTATTAAAATACCTTGAACCATAAACCTTTTTTCATCCTATTTTCTTCCTCTCTGTCCAGATGACTAGAGTGTTGGAGCACTTTGATGAGAAAGGTCAACCCACTATAGATGTTTTTTCATACTAAATACTGGTATATTTAGTTATTCTTTCCAGCCTCATGGGAAAAATAATGAATCATTATTCTTTTCTAGCTATCTGCCTGCTTTTATTCTCTTTAAGCTGGCAAAGAACACTATCTATGGACACTGAAGTTTTCTGCATCAAAGAGATTTTCTGATCCTATTGCTGCTGTTCTTCCTCTGCACTAAATCTTTCTATACTGCTGTTTTAATGACCATTGCATGAAGAAATATTAGTAAATCTTCTCGCTCTTCAACCTCTTTTTTTTTTCAGTTCTGCAGCTTGTTATTCATTCAGGGTTATTGGTTTTTTTTTTCAGGGTTTCTTTTCCCTCTTCTTTGGAATTTATAGCAGTTTTCCTTTTAATCAATCTGTACAAAGTCCTTTCTCATCCTTTCCTCTCCCATGGTAGTCCAACAGAAGTCTGAATATGATATTTCCGTGTTCCTGTTAACCCAATCATCTTAGTGTCCTTCATATTTCTATATCCATCTGCATCAAGCTGAGAATCAGAAAGAATTATTTGTAAATTAATTGTTGAAGAGAAGTGGCCAGTGTTACTTGTTGGATTTTTTTTTTTTTATTTTTTATTTTTATTTCAACAAGCAGGAAGTATGGAAGGTTTATCTTAGACCAGAAAAAGGAGGCTCAGGAGGGACCTTATTGGTCTGTAAAACTTTCTCAAAGGAGATTGCAGACAGCTGTGGGTCCATCTCTCCTGGATAACAAGTGACATAGCAAGAGGAAATGACCTCAGGTTGTGGCAGAGGAGGATTAGGTTGGACATTAGCAAAATTTCTTCACAGAAAGGGTGGTCAGGCACTGGAACAGGCTGTCCAGGGAAGTGGTGGAATGTGTGTGTTTATGGCACTTGGGGATGAAGCTTAGTGGTGAATTTGGCAGTGCTGGGCTGATAGTTGGACTTGATGATCCTAGAGGGCCTTTCTAACCTTAAAGATTCTATGATTCTTTGAGGACAGCCAAAACTTCTACATTCTTTAAACCACTAAATATTGCCAAGATAGTTGAGTACCCAGGAAAAGTAAAGCACCACGGAATTTTCCTCCTTTCCCATTGTTACAAACTGAAATTTTATCTTCACTCTGTGATCTAACAGCCTGGCCTGTGCAACAGATGCCCCCTGAGAAAAGATGAGGACCTCAGGCTCACACCTTTCCAATTAGATTGGAGACTGCATGACTGGAAGTAATCCTGCAAAAATATGGGGGTGGGGGCAAGGTAACCTTACTGTTCTTTCTTCTCCCTAAGCATTTAGGAGTTTGGGATGCACAGCGTGTTCCTCCTCTCTTTGTGATGCCTGTGACAGTTCCCTGGGGACACAGCTGTCACCGTGCCAGCCTTGCAGCACTGCAAAGCAGGAGTGTCTCCTGATTAGGGAGTGCCTTGGCAACAAATCAGCACGAACAAAGATTGAGCTTATTGGAGCAATGGACTAAAATGGCAAATATTCATCTGGCTTTAAAGAATAGGTATTTAAACTCCACAGAGGTGTTCACAAACGACATTGAAATTGCCCAGGCAACTACCGCTGCATCATGGCCTTCTCTTCATAAAAGCCAATTATTTCCAAGGTTTGACATGAAGCAGTGTATAAGCTTTTGACATTTTGATCAGAATTATTGTTAAACAGAGAATTCTTTACACTTTTGTGTCATCTCCTGTAAGCACAAATGGCTCATTTGTGTTGAGCAGTGGCGGTGAATAGCCTACAAGATGAAAATGTGGATAGTAAGGTCTTCTCTTTAACTTACAGTTCACTTATGGATCTGTTCAGGGTTAAGAAGAAAGGATTAAGAAGCAGTCTGAGATCAAGAATTATGTCCTTTCCCTCTGTCAACTAGTCAGCTGGTGTGGGAATAAATTCTCAACTGTGGGCATTTAGAGAAGTAGCAGGTTTTGACAACCTATATCTTAGTTTCTAAAGCCCATTTATGTTGCACCAGAGAGCAGTTCAACTTAGCTGGCAAATTAAAGGTTTTCCCTCTTCTTGCACCAGGTGGTCATCTGAAACCTAACTACTAGCCCCATGTGACAGCAGACCTTGAGGACAGCTGGCAAATTAGGCCTTAGAGCTGCTTTTGAAACTGTGTGGGTATAATCATATTCCATAAAATTTTAAGACAACAAAAGCAGTTCCCTATGGAGGAGAATTACTGTCAGAATATCTATAGAAATGATTCTTACAGGCTGAGCTCCAAGTGAGTAATTAAGTACAGCTTGTTTTATGAAACAGTAAAAAGCACGTTTTATTTTTCAAAATCTTTTGGATTTAACACTCAGAAGAAAATGAGTTCACAATCTACCTATTGTTTTTAAAGACTGACTCTAGTCTGCTTGAGATTTATTTCAAGATTAAGACACCTAAATGAAGATGTTCATAATTCAATGAGGATCTTCTTTGTATATTCAGTGGAGATGGAGCCATTCCCCAAACCAGTGATGGTGTCAGGATTCAGTTATCTCTGTGCAGGTCTCTGGGGGCACAAAACCCTTGTGGAGGGTGACATCTGCTATATGGGACCATTTCTGAAAGTCAGTTACATAGCACCTGAGGACACCTCAGATACTTCTGGATATCTGTGTGTGAACAATTGAGCTCTAAACCACCACAGATCATAGCAGGAGGTGCATCTGGACACCTCCATGTGCAGTGGCTGTTTTAATCTGGGGCTGACTATCGTGCTATTTGGCTCAAGCCCATAAAACTGTAAGAGGGAAGGGTTAGATTAGATATCAGGAATAAATAAGAACATGGGGAAGCACTGCAACAGGCTGCCCAGAGAAACTGTGACTGGCCCATCCCTGGAAGTATTCCAGGACAGGTTGGATAGAAATTTGGTCTAGTGAAAGTGTCACTTTCCCTGGCAGGAGAATTGGAATTAAATGGTCTTTAAGTCCGTTCCAAACCAAATAATTCTGTGATTCTCTGACTCTATGAATTAAGAAAATAGTTGATATCACAGTTAGAGGTGTCCTTAGTTTCCAAGTCAAAAGGGTGTCTTCTGAAATATAAAATCCCCAGTGATTTAGGTTTCTATGGCTGTGTTCTTAAAAGAGTGCACAGCTCAAGTACAGGGGGATTGGATCAAACTCAGACTTGGCTGGTGCAAGCTCGTTGCACATATATTGTGTGCAGAGGCAGAGCAAGAGCAGGAGTTGACTGTCACCTTTTTTCTTCTGCCTTTCTACTTGCCCTCTATGCAGTGCAGAACGTGAATAAAGTTTAGGTAGCTCTGACTGTCTGAGCATTCATGTTGAAATCAGAACCAAGCCCAAGAAAACACAGGAGTTTTGTGTCACTTCTGCTCTTCAGTTTCTCATCCACAAAGAGATTCTGAGGGTTTTTACTTTCACAATAATAATCTTTCTGAGTCTGTGTCAGTTTTGCATTATGTTTTTGTGCAACATTAAGTGAGAAGAGCCCCAAGCACCTTTGTAAACCTTCCTCCCCATTCCACAGATGAGTCAAGGACAGAAATTCTCCTGTACACATTCTGAGGTGGTCTTTGTGCTTTGAGCAGTATCATTAAATCCCATATTTCCCCACCTGGTTTAGGACTTTGCTGATTCCTCCATGGTGACTGGTGCCTCTTCTCAGGCCAAAGGGCAAACAGGCAGACCCAGCAGCGGTGTCCAAATGACTGGAACTCCCTTATTTCCACAGCACTTTCCCTTTAAACAGACCTTTTTGCTCACTGCCTCTTCTGATTCGCTTTTGCCAGCTGACCACATGGAGCTGAAGATAACATTTAATTTCAAAGGGCAGATGTCTTTATGTGCCAGTTTACTCAAAGGCCTATGCCTCTACCACATGCAACAGAATGAAGTACAAGCATGTTTCAAACTGGTTTGTATTTTCATGTCTACAGAAAGAGCACCTGTCTTCTGCATTGCTGTAATGCAACAAATAAATAACAGAATACAGAGATGGGAAGAGAAGTGAAAAGCTTAGCAAATTGCAGTTTTGTTACACAGAAAGAGTTCTAAATCACATTCCTTAAAATTAGGAAAGAATAGTATGATAGAATGGTATTTACACACTTATCTGGATCTCAGCTGGAAATGCCTCAGTTATTGGATTCTCTTCAGTGCATAATCAGGCCCTAAGCTGTATCTCCCAGTCAGTGTTGGGGCACCAGACACTTAAAGAGGACACATCTGGTTAATCATGCCTTCCAGCTGTATCTAAAATCACAGAAGGTGTTATCTATTAGCTTGCATTAGCACATCAATGAGCTGGTAGTTTTTGAACAGTTCTGCAGACATCAGAAAGAGCTATCAACACTTTAATAGGCTAATGGAGGCTGAGTGTCTTTCCTCCCTAAACAGAAAGACCCAGACTAGCATTTCTTCTCTTAGTAGCTAATGCACACAACAGAAATGAAATAACTGGGCACATCAATTTGCCTGCACCCTTCTTAACACACAGTTATGATATCCTGTATTAGGAAAAACAAACAAATAAACAAACAAAAAAAACAAAACAAAAACAAAAGCAAAAACAAAAAAAAAAAAAACAAAAAAACAAAGCTGTGCTCCCTCTCTCTTTTTCATCTGGGTTAACTTTAGAAGTATTCTAGTGTTATCACAGAATCACATAATGGTTTGCTTTGGAAGGGACACTAAAGCTCTTCAAGTTCCACCCCCTGCCATGGGCAGGGACAACTTCCACTATCTTAGGCTACTCCAAATCCTGTCCAGCCTCGCCTGGAACACTTCCAGGGATGGGGAAGCCACAGCTTCTGTGCCTCACCACACTCACAGAAAGGATTTCTTCCTTATATCTTAACTAAATTGTCCTCTTTTCATTTAAACACATTACTCCTTGTTCTATTGCTACAGCCTCTGATAACTTGTCCCCATCTTTATTAATAGCCCCATTTAGGCACTGGGAGGGGCTCTAAGATCTCCCTGGACTCTTCCCCAGGCTGAACACTCCCAGCTCACTCCACCTGTACCCAGAGGTGCTCCAGCCCTTGGAGCATTTTGTGGCCTCCTCTGGACTTGCTCCTACAGGTCCATGAGGTGGGACCTCACCAGAGAGGAGCAGAATCCCTCCCCACCCTGATCTGCTGGCCACATGGCTTTCTGGGCTGCCAGGGCAGGTGGCTGGGTCATGGAGCTCATCAACCAACGCCCCCAAGTCCCTCTCCCCAGGTTTGCTCTCAAGCCATTCTCTGCCCAGCCTTTACTTGTGATTAGGATGGCCCTGACGCACCTGCAGGACCTGGCACTTGGCAAAGACTTCTCAGATAAGATGGACACTGGCTTAGCCATTAATTTCACCTCTTCTCTCAGGATGTGCAGCTGTATCTCATCAGACCCTACAGACCATCAGCTTCCTCAGATGGTCTCAAACCTAATCTTTGACAGTGGACAGTTCTTCATTCTCTCAGTTCTTGCCTTTGCCTTCTGCAACTTGGGCAGTGTGGCTGGAGCACTTCACAAGCAATGAGACCTCCTGCTTCATTCTGGAGAGAGCACATTTCCCCTTATCTCCCTCTAATCACCATCATAACTATAGAATCTTTTCAAGTTGCCTGTGATGCCACTGGACAGATTTAGTTCTTCCAGGACTTTATCCTTCCTGGCCTGGACCCTGTCTGCTCAGACAATCTCTCTGTACTCCTCCCAGGCTACCTGTCCCTGTTTCTACCCTCTGCAGGCTTCCTTTTTTGTGTCTGTGTTTGCCCATGAGCTCCTTGTTCATCCACACAGTGCTCCTGGCATTTTTGCCTGATATCCTCTTTGATATCCCCAACTAAAACATCAGGAGAATAAAAATCAAAACCCAAGGAACAGAAAAAAGAGTGCAAGATCATAACAAAAACAACAACATGACCAGTTACAGGAGTGGAAAAAGCCTAGGGCATAAAAAACAAGCTTAGTCCTTTGTATTTGCAGTACAATGGGACTTTTTGACGGGTTATCACTACTATACCAAGTATATAGGAAATTGGTTCTATTGTAAAACTCTGAGCCTTCAGAAAGCAACCCTTACAGGCACCTTTAATCTACTGAGGCACACAAAGGCTTCTTAACTCACCCATGCAGCGGTCTGAGTAAAACCTGCAGCTGCAGCTTATGTCCTCTGAGGTCCAAGGTAAGGGTCAGCCTTTTGATTTTGCTTTTTCCCCTCTCTGAATTTTTGCACTTGATTTTTGAAATAAAATAGAATTTTCAATTCACTTCATTATCCACAAACTTGGGGCATTTAAAAGTAACCCAGCACTTATATCCAAGATAAAACTGTGAATGCTGGCAACAAGTCGTTTACCTATATCACAGTTCAGAGCTTCAGTCTGGTATAAAATGGGTTTTACTCATGCTCACTCAATGGGTGTTCTTACAGATGTCAATATAGTGGATATCTTGTAAAAGGGTTGCCAAGCCACCAGTGAAAAGACATTAATTTGGAAAGTAGGAACAGATATTTATTCTACTTTTGCTTTTTTTTTTGTATTTTTTTTTAGCTGCAATTGAAATGGTAGAAGTTAATGTAGAAATCAACAGAAGTCCAACAAACTCTTGGGCTTCCACATAACATTATCCAATGTTGATGTAAATAGGAATGAACCCCAAGATATTTTAAAACATACACAGCTCCACGGAGTACAGTGAAAAGTAAGTTTGCACCAAATGGGGATGCAAACTGTGCCAAGAAATATCCTTGTTGCTTCGTGCTAATGCTGTTGCCTTGCAGATGCACCGGCAAAGAATGAGAGTCTGCTTCTGGACATTCAACCTCCAAACTCATGCTCATGTCATTTACCCTTTCATTTTATATTGCATTTAATAAGGAGAACAAACCTCAGCTGGGACTTTCTGGCATCAAAACAAAAATGTTAAACTATCTCAAACTATCCTGGGGCTTTTGTTTTATGGTTTTGGGTTTTGACTGTTAGGGTTTTTTTTTTTTTGCAATTAAGTTAACTGAGTTTAATATAGAGGTGTTTTGTTTTTTTTTTTGCTGTGATAGCACTAGGAGAAAGGAAACCAACACAACTAAAGGCAATGTAAAAAGGTTGAATTCTGGCTTGGCCAACTCAAAAGGAAACCTTGCACTGGATCCAAAAAGGGTAGAATTTCACTCTGGAGCACTGTGAGAGACTGAGAGAAGAGAGACAGAAAACATATCATGAGTTGGGAGACAGGGAAGATCCTCACAGGTAATTTCTGCTCTCCTTCATGTACTGAAATCTGGCCACTGATCCTTGCTTTCTTTGAAAGCTGCATTTAGCTGCAGTTGCAGGCTGAGAATGCTTCAGGAGATGACAAGGTTGTTAAAGCTCAAAGCCAGAGTGTAGCACTTGGAAGATGTGCCTGAACACACACAAAGATGCAATGAGGTGTGGTATGGACTTTCCAAGAGACTGAAGAGCCACCAAATCAAGAATGCCTTTTGTACATAACTCCTAAAGACTTATCTGCTACTTAATCTGCTGATCAACATTCTGTCCCACACTCTTCTAGAGTTTCTTCTGCATTTGGATGTCATCAACTCCTGTTCTTATTCCAAGGAATTTTTTCAGTGAAATTCCTTCACTCTTTAATCACTCTTAATTCCACCTTCTTGTCAAAATTCCTGGTCCTGCAGGGATGGTAGAACACCTCGTCCTGCCTTCTGGCAACCACCTGCATCCCCCCAGTGACTGTAGCCACAAATCTCTGTCAAAAGCCATTTCCCCTGAATTTATTAAGACTGCAAAAAGATTGCATAGCAAGCATCCCATTAAACTTGCAAGACTTCAGCCACTGACACCTGAGAAATCATTAGCTCCTGTTCTGACACAGAAAGTCACAGGGTGCTGAATGGTTAATCAGCTCTCTGTTTAAACATGTTGAAGATATTTAAATGTTAATTTAAGATATTTAATGGAGAGCCTAATAGTCAGATGGGGAGCTGGTGTGGCTTAATATCACTCTGGTCTTTCCAAAATGTGCTTTACATTGTCAGTGAAATAACCATATTATATTGACTTTATGAGTATGGAAAATCATTACTCCCAGTAATGATTACTACCAGTTTACATACAGACTCTTAACAGCAGAATTTAACCTTAGAAATTGTCCAATCTATTGAAATCTTCTGATACTGCCTGCAGAAAAATAACAGTTATCAAATGCATCACATTTTGTTGAAAATATCTGTTTTACTCATGAGACTTTTTAAGATCAGTCTTTACATTCTTCATCTTAAATTTTTTAATCAGTAGCTGGGGTATCCAATTTTGTAATTACATGAATGAATGTTTTTGCCATTTTTACTTTACTCTAAAATAAACACTGTAAAACACACACCATGGAAGCGGTAAGGTCTATCATGAAAATTTTTGGAAACAAAAGTAGTGGTTGAGCTTTGGTAAGGTTCATTTCTTAATCTCCATGTCACAGAATGGTTGGGGTTGGAAAGGCCTTTAGAGATCATCTTGTTCCAACACCTTTCACTCTCAGGGCAGCCTGGCCTTGAACACTTGACAAAGCCTGCCCTTGAGGACTAAACACCATGAGGTTTTAGGACTTTCCTGCTTTTCTTCCATGTCAGCTGTATCCTAATTCAATCACAGTGTTTCACTATTCATTATTTACTTTCACAGACCTTCACAGACATATTCTTACCGTAGAGTACCTCTTAACTGCTTCAGTATGAACGACACTTTGTCCTTATGGGTCATTTTCCCTCTTCTTTTTGTCCCTGAAATGGCAGAAAATGCATTCACCTCTCCTCTGAAAATACTCACACACACTCTTGAAAGCACATTATTGAAATCAGCAGTACTAGCAGCTACAAACTTTTTCTTTTCGTATTTACAGCCCTGAGAGCTTCAGCCTACAAACTAAATGAGAGACCCACCACGGCAGTCACTTATTTTATTTTTGTCTTACAAAGTTTGACTGTTGTGAGGAACAAGTCTGTGAGATCCATCACAGCAAAAACATCAATTTTCTAGTGATTTGCAGATGCATTAAATTTAGTGTAAAAGAAACTGATAATCATGAGACAAAGGAAACAACACAGAATAAAAACGCTCCTAGGGAGTTGAAATTCCTACTGTTGTCAGCAGAGGTGGATAAGGATTATGATTGCAATACTTTTGTAAGTAATTACCCTCTCTAGATAATGAAAAAAAACTCTTCCTAAATGGTTAACAAGCTGCAATGACAGTCTGCATTCCTGTAGCACATTACAGGAAGTGCACAATTAAACTTCATAATATCTTGGAAAAAAGATGTGTTTGGATTAATAAAAAGATTATTAAGTACTCAAAAGTAAACAGCTTCCGGTTTTAATTTTGAAAAGTGAAGCATCACCCTTCATTTCACAAAGACTCTTTGATTCTTTCCTTCCTGCTATTTTGTGCTTCAATCTATTTGAATTCTCTGCTTGAAATATTAAGTGAGAGAGACCTTACTTGGGCTTCCTACAGGTTTTTTTGTTTGTTTGGTCTTTTTGGTTTGGTTTGGTTTGTTTTTTTGATTATTTTCAGTGAAAAGCTTGGAATTGGAATTAGAAAATTCTTTAAGGAAAGTATTGGAAATGCACAAAGTATTTTCTTACCAATTCCTCTGAATTAAAGGAGGACTTTATTACTGATTGCAATGAAAACATCCTGTCATTTAAAGGATATTTTGAAATATTTGAGATATTTAATAAAAGAAAAAATATTTCACAATTTATTTCATGCAGTAAATTAGGATAGGTAGAACCTGGAGCTGAGTATCAATAAAAAAATTAAGCAATTAACAAAATAAATACTGTGAATCTTTTCAGCTTTGAAATTCCTTATTTTAGAAAACGAACCAAGACTGGTTAAGTAATGTAAGGGGTGTTGATGACATTCAATTCACTCATGTTGCCTGAGGTTGCCTTCCTGTCAAGCTGGCAGCTTGCAATTTCCCAACCTGTTGGCACAGTCCTTAAGGAGGTTGTTCTGGGGGTTTCCAAAAGAGCTGCCAAACACTCTGGGAGCTTGACACTGTGCCCATTACCTCTGGCCTCACTGCTGGGCACTTTTTCCAGCGGCAGGGCTGTCCCTCAGTGCTGTGGGTACAGCTGCCTGATGGAGTGGCAGATGCCTGCTGCAGATCTGGCTCCCTCCTGGCATCCCCTGAAGGTCAGCCTCCACCTCATGGCAGTGCTGCTCTCAAATGCCCTAAGAATTGTGATCTGGTTCACCCTGATTTGAGGATTAATTAGTGCTACTACAACTTGCTTTTGTAACTCCTAGGGGCTAATTAATTTTTGCATTTTTTTTTGTTTTGGAGCTGACTGGAGCCACTCGGGTGACTTGGAGGGGAGAGGAGAGTGAGACTCCTTCATGGCCTAGTAGGTTTGTCTCTTTTGGCTTTGGCTCTTACTAGATCTTTCTACCTACCTGAGCCCCTGAGTTTTGTAGTGGGTAAAAAAAACCAGAGAAATAAATCAATAAATAATTTAGAATTATGCAATGTTTTGATTATATATTTGATTATTATATATCTTGAGGGTTTACTTTCTTTTTATTTTATATGTTTCTTTTAACTAAAAAGAATTTAATTTTACAGCATATGCCTTGTGAAATAACTGGCGTTTCCTTGCAAATGCTTGTTAATATTCACATTTATGCATTCACTGCTTAGCTCTATCCTGAGACACATTGATTATTTTTTTAACTCGTGTTTCATTTTTCTGCTGTTTTCATTTCAGAACTGTTTGTAGTTGAAGATTCAGTAACAGAGTGGAAATTATAATACCTTAAGCTTTAACATTTTACTGTAAAAAAAAAAGGTTTAAGAGAAGGTTATCCCTGCTATCCTGTCCCACATATGTGGGCAGCTTAAAGCTTGGCACCTGGGGAACTGTGTATCAGGAGACATGTAGATTATATGTGGCTCAAAGCACCACCCCACATTCAGCTAGCTGAAATGTCCCTAAGCTACACTGGAAACAACATAAATATGATTTTTTGCCTGGCTCTTCTCCATCTTAAAGTACAAAGTGGTGAAGGAGGTCATTACTTGTGAGGCATCTGATTTTATAGCAAGGGTAAAAGATTTACATACTCTAATCAAGGTTTTCCTGTGATTAGTGCTTGTAAAAGGAACAAAGGAAAATTAAAAGTGCTTCCAATATTTTTAAAGGAGCCAGACATCAAATTCAGGACTGTGTTACCTAATGCACTTCAGCTAGAGGAAAACTGGAAAAAGAAACAAACTGCCTTCTAATATTTTTGGATGTAACCACATGGAAAGGAGATTTTCTGACAGCAGATGACAAGACTTCAGAACCAGACTTCACCCTGAAGACTCTAGAAATCAGCATCATCTGGAGGACTTCCCGTATTTCACTTATTTATTTCCAAATCTGATATTTTAGTCTCATTCCACCCAGGCATTCTTTCTGTGCCATTCCTCTTGGGTAGCTGATCTAAGACAAGCTGATCTGAAATGCACTGCAATAGAAATACATTAGTTTTCATCCTATTTCTGCATCTTTGTACAGCTAGTCCCACTTCCCCCTTAAAAGCACTACCAGCAGAGATGTCTCCCATCTTTTCCCACATCTCTTATTCCAATTCTCTAAAAGCAAGTGACCCAATACAGGAACGACCCTGGGGATGTTTCAGTCCAGTGTTGGACTGTTAAGTTTCTCTGTCTGTACTCATTTTGGAGCAGATGTGAGTCCATATCTTTGTATCTACAAGCACCAAGCTGAGGTCACTAATCTAATTAGTTATTTCACCAGGCTGTGGCCACAAAGTGGGGATGAAACTCTTTTTGCATCAGCAAAATTCCATGAAGTGACACAGAGAAATGTGCATTATGGCAGGCTGTGAGGACTTAAACTGAGGGATAAAGAGCTACAGAGGGCAGCTGAGCCCAGTCTCCCAGAAATACTGTCAACCACAGAGATGGTAAATCTCTGAGGGATGCTTAGTCTTGCTCATGACACTCTCAACTGAATTTAATAAATGCTTCCCTCCCCATGTTTCTCAAAGAACAAAACAAGATCTGAACAGCAGAGCCCATTGTCACTCCATATGGTGAAGCAAGGCAAGATGGACAGAATCCAAAACACAGAGCAGATGATTTGCTCTGTTCTTCTTCCACCAGCTGCAACAAGGAAAGCGTGAGGAAGAAAAAAAATCTGTGCAGAAGAGAAAAAAATCTTTGTCAGAAGACAAAGAAAAGTTGTTAGGCAAGCCTGTATTATGACCTTTCTGATAGTGAAGGCCTGGCTTTGTTACAACTTCCATTGCATAGGTCATAGAATCATTAATGTTGGAAAAGTCCACTAAAATCATCAAGTGCAACCATTCCCTCAGCACTGCCAAGCCCACCACTAAATCTCACCCCCAAGTGTCACATCTACATGGCTTTTAAATTCTTCAAGGGATGGTGTCTCCACCATCACCCTGAACAGTTTCTTCTAACAGCTAACCACTCCCTCAATGACAAAATATTTGTCACCTAAACTTTCTCTGGTGCAACTTGAGGCTGTTCCCTCTCCTCCTGTCCCTGTTCCCTGGCAGCACAGCCCGACCCCCCCGGCTGTCCCCTCCTGCCAGGGACTTGTGCAGAGCCACAAGGGCCCCCTGAGCCTCCTTTTCTCCAGGCTGAGCCCCTTTCCCAGCTCCCTCAGCCGCTCCTGGGGCTCCAGCCCCTTCCTCAGCTCCATCCCCTGCCCTGGATATTGTCCAGTCCCTCAATGCTCTTCTTGCAGTGAGGGGTACAAAACTGAACTTCCCAACAAAATTACACTAACTCTGCTGCCCAGTCAAAGCAAATCATGCAATGGAACTATTTCTCATTCTCATGTGATAATGAATCTTTTAATGGAAACTGGAAATGTCCTATCTACCATCATGCAGGTTCAGAAATTCTTAATGTTTCCTGCATAAAACCATTTCCCCCATATCCATCCACCTTAATTCCATTTCTTAGGGGCAACAGGTTTGCATACGCAGTTTTCCAAAGGAAATCTTACAAAGCCATAAACAATCAAAGATATTTTAATTCCTCAACAAGGTCAAAAAGACATCTAGAAAAGTCTTCTCTCTCAGTCTAGAGAAGCAGTCAGTCCCAGGGGACATTTTTGTGACTGCTTGCTTTTCCCTTGTCTTTTAATCAATAAGTAGAAGTTGTTGTTTTCTATTGCACTCACACATGCAATAAAAATCCCCAGCCCAACACAAAACCAAAATAAACAAAACAAAAAACCAACCCACCAACCAAAAAAAAAAAAAAAAAACCAAAAACAAAACAAAATAACCTTATGGAAGAATGACAAATAGTACAAGCAGCCAGAAGCCAACAAGAGGTTGTAGTGAAAGTTAGAGAGCAGCACGTTCTGGCTGTCAGCTGGAGCACTGCAATTCAGTCCAGCAATGGCAGAGTCTGACGGGCTCAGAGATGTTACCAAGCAGGTTATATCTATTTAGAAGAAGTCTGTGCAGAAGTTAGGGAAGATGCTGTAAAATTCTTTAGCACCTCATGTACAATCCCTGTATTTGTGGGTAATGCCAAGTTTTGTACCACACAGTGGTTACTGCAAATGCCAGAGATTAATGTGGCCTTGTGTTAACTCCCTACATTGTGACTAATAAGTCTTGTGCCAGCTAATGCTTCCTTGTTTACTTGTATCAGTGACTAATATGTGCTCGCTGGTATCTTAGTTTTGAGAACAGAGATAGAGTGTCAGAGTAAAGAGTGATAAAAGAAGTGCCTCATAACCACATAATAGAGATACTCTCAAGGAAAAAAAGATTCATCAGAGGGTGCAGTGCCATAGAAGGGAATTTTGAGGAATAGGATGTTCCCAAACCAGCAACACAGACCCTCAAAAGACCCCTACTCATATCAAAATAAGTTAATGGAAAATAATTAGCATGTATGCATCCAGGAAATGTAATGAGTAAGTGATAAAAATGTGGTAAACAGGTTCTAGTTTCATTCAGATTTCAACAGGTTCTATAACCTGGTCTGTCAGATTGCTGTCCATATCCAGGAGAATTCCCCATGCATCCAGCACTGTTGGATTTCTAACACAGAAAATTGTTTGGAGAGTTTATTTCCCAGTTTTTGGTGCCAGACACACTGAAGCTGTCACCTTTCCCAGATTCACTAGTCACAGAGCAGAAATATTATATCAAGTTTTTCAATGTGATTGGCAATGGATATTGACTCAGTATCATCCCTGTTCTAGTGTTTCTTTGTTATTTGGTTAGTTTTTGGTTGGTTGGAGATTTTTAATGCAAACGTTAGAGAGAAAAAACAGAAAAATTAGATGAATAGAAAAGGTGAATGAAGTCAAAAACGTCATTTCTATCTGTATTTGGTTTGTGTGACCAGATTTTGGGGGGAGGGGAGGGGGGGGCGGAGAGAGAGATACTACAAGTGTGGCTTCTTTGAGAGGCTGCCAGAAGCTTCTACCACTTCTGAGGCCAAGAAAACCCAACTGGAGTAAAGCCTCTGAGATAAGAGGCACAACAACAGGTATTTGAGAAGGGGAAAACGTTATTGCACAGATTTAATTGCAGACAGAAAAGAGTAGACTGAAAACAAGTTCAAGGAGCATCCCTGCAGACAGGCAGGGCAGGGCAGAAGGAGGGGCAGGAGCTGCTCCAGGCTCTGGAGCTCAGATTCCCCTGCAGCCCCTGGAGCAGCCCATGGTGAGGCAGCTGTGCCCCTGCAGCACAGGGAGGGCACGGGGGAGCAGAGATCCAACTCAGCCCCTGCAGGAGCCCAGGCTGGAGCAGGGAGACCACAAAGCCACAAAGTGAACCTATAGGAAGCCCATGACAGAGTAGGGTCCTGGCAGGATTTGTGACCCTGTGAGGGACCCACTGCAGAGGCCTAAAAATCACCGTTTCCTATTTCAAACACTATTAAGAGCACAGAAGGATTTTACTGGGAGTGAAGCATGGAAAGGAGCAGTGGAATGGTGATGGCTCCAGGCCTGGTGAAGCCTGGCTGGCACATCTGAGTAATATACCCAGAGAAAGGTCCCCACCATGGCAAACAGTGTGGAGAGGCAACTGGTTGTACACATGTAATTGGCCAGGCAGGGTTGTCATCTGACCCTGAGTTACAGGACAGATGTCATCTGCAACCACCAATAAACACTGAAGCACAATCTCTCACCCCTGAATATGCCTGGAGTACAGATTCCTGGAACTTGGACTGTAAGTTAAGCCAGTACATATTCATTCCTTTGTTTGATAAAATGTATAAATAGTGGTAAGCTTTGAACAAGCTCTGGACCCCCACCACAAAGAAGCCTAAGGTGAAGAAGGACCAATGGAACACTGCTGAATCCATGGGTGGTGATAGCTCTTCTTTCTATTTAATCTGTCTCTCTTACTCTGCCTCCCCTCCTCAGCCCCTTCTTTTTTCTTTATTTCTCTCTAACTCATATTTGCTGTTAAATAAAATCTATACTATTGGCTTTGGGATAAAGTGTTGTTTGCACCTTAATGTGGGTAGAGGCGTCTCTCTAAAAATAAGGTCACAACATCCATGCTGGAGCAAGATGTGCACAAAGGATCAGGGCCCATGGAAAAGTGACCCAGGCTGGAGCAGCTCATGGGTAACTGCTGCCCATGGGATGGACTCACACTGGAGAAGTTCATGGAAAACTGCCTGCTGTGGGAGGGACCCCACATCGGAACAGGGAAAAGATTCCTCCCCCTGAGCAGGAACAATGTGTGATGAGCTGACCATAACCCCTATTCCCATCACCCTGCACTGCTGAGGGGGAAGACCTAGAGCCCAGGAAGGAGGGAGGGGTGGGGGAAGGTGTTTTTATGATTTGTTTTACTTCTCATCATCCTGTTCTGATTTTGATTGGTAGTAAATTCAGTTAATATCCCCAAGTTGGCTCTGTCTTGGTTGTGACAATAACTGGTTTGTCACCTCTCCTGGTCCTTATCTCAATTCATTAACCTTTTGTTACACTTTCACTCCTCTGTCCACATGAAAATGGGAGTGAGAGAGTGCCTTTGATGGGTGCCTGGCACCCAGCCAGGTTCCACCCACCACACTATGAACAATAAAATCTGTGCTTCTTGGACCACACTGCCATGCTGTTGAAACAATGGGAAAAGCCATGATTACAGCTATTTCCTTCATTTTAATGTGCGATTAAGTAGTTTTCTACCATCGTTCTAGCTAATTTACATTTTCTTAGGCAATAACCAAACATTTTGTAAGCCTTTGTACATGCTGTGAGACACAAGTCATGTGTGTCTCCCAAGTCATGCCTTAAATCCTGCAGAAACACATCCAACCCAGCACAGCATCATGGAGTGATAGAGTATCTCATCATGAGGGTACAGACTGAATTGCAGGATTGGATCTTAATAAATCTCCCAGGATTTACAAAGCTCCCCCAGCATCCTGTAAGGGAGGCACTTTGCCATCCAGGGCTGTGGTCTAGCTGTGACTGGCTGAAGCTTTCACGTACGGACTGAGTCCTACCTGTTGAAAGTTGTTTTGCAGAGGGATAAGCAAAAAGTAAATAATCCATGACTAACATTCCCAGTTCTGCGGGAAATGCAGCCCCTTTAATGATCCAGCAGCTGGAACAAATGACTGCTCACTCATAACATACACATTTCAGTTGTCATAGAAACGCACTTAGCAACAAAGAATCCTTGACCTTTTCCCCATCTGTTTTGAATCTTCACAAAGGCGCATTAATTTCTATATATTGATTTTTCCTGTTTTTTTCCCTTTTTTTTTTTCTCCACATCCAAATACCACACTCTGTGTGGCTTCCAGACATCAGCAGAACTCTTCTATAACTTTAGGGGCAGTACTGAAGAAGTCCTGTTCACTTACCCCCATTCACTGTGGGGCACCAGCTAGCTTCTGACAAAAAGTTGAGAGTGGATATCAGAAAATATTTCTTCACTGAAAGGGGTGGTCAAGCCCTGGCAAAGGCTTCCCATGGCAGTGATGGAGTCTCCATGCCTGGGTGCATTTAAAACCCATGTGGATGTGGCACCTGGGGATTTGGATTAGTGCTGGGCTTGTCAGTGCAGGAGGAATGGTTGGATTTGGTGGTCTGAGAGGTCTTTTACAAAATAAACAATGCTATGATTCTACATAAAGATGACTGCAAATTAGGCTGTGCAAATGACTACTCCACCTGAACCTGGAAACTTGAAAAACAATCTGTTTCAGTTTGGGAAGGGTGAGGGAAGCTCAGGGCTCTGTGGTTTTGGATTAACCAGAACAGTAAGAGTCTGTAATTAAATCAGAGCATCCTCTTCAAATGGACGGAGATAATCCAGAAAACAAGAATACTATCAAAGGCCAACATGTATATAGCAACACCACCCTGATGAGAACAGCCTTGATACAAAGGGCATCATTAAATTCCAGGAAGAAACAGAGATGGATGAAATTAATCCAGACTCTGAGTAATGGTGAAATCACTGCATGTTCTGAAGGCACAGAGATTTTAGATAAAGCTTGCCTGATGTAATCAGATTAGCCATCAAATTAGATCCCGAGTTTGGGTGTTTTTCAGTATGTATCATCAACTCATGTTTGCCATTTGAGATAAATAGAATAAACTAAATCACAAATTATCTTAAATTAAAATAATAAAAGAGAATTTTTTTTTTTTTTTTTTATATAAGTGATTTTGGACAGGTCCTAGTGCTCAGTTTACTTTTTCTCTTTAATTTTACACTTTCCCTCAAACTGATGATGTTTACAGCAAGACCTTCTTTTTTCTCCTCTTCCCAAACAATTATGTAATGAGAAAACGAAAATTGTACTGCACATACATGCATAAATGCACACACACACATAAACACACACACAGAACTCAAATATCCACTAAAAAATAAAAAAAGAACTTTGAAACACCTAGTGTTTCTTAAGGAAAATTATTAAACACATCATTTTCCCATTAAAACAGATTTTTGAAATAATTTTGATTGACAATTTTTATCCATCTTAAATGTTTTCCGAATTACACAACAGAGAAAGGATTGTGTAACAGCTATAACAAGGCAGTTGCAACTTTATCAAATCTCTCAAAGCAGTGGATCACTGTTAAAATTCAAAACACTTCCTGCAACACCTGACACTTTCTTAGTGTTGGAATTTTTTTTTTGAAAGGAACAGTATGGGTTGTTATGATTTTGGAGGTTGGTTAGAGATCACATCCTGGATCATTTGTTGTCTGCAGACCTCAGCTCAAATAATGCTTGTAGAGAAAACTTTTGTGTATGTTGGAAAAAACAGTATGGCTACACGCCACCTTCCATTTATCTGCTCCGACTGTACTAAAAGGTAAATAAAGGAGATACAGAGCTGTGAAGGCTTGTGGAGAAACAAATAAACAAAAAAAAGAACATTTTTAGAATTGAGAAGTCCTAAGTTCTAAGTGGCTTGTCTGTAGTTTAGCTAAAAACAGATGGTGCATGTCTGGATCTAATGTATTTTTTTTTTATGCATTAATAAATGCAATGAGAAACAAGCAGAACAGGTGAAAAAAGAGCATGGCAGTGTAGAGAGAGAAAGAAGTGGTGTATTTTCAGAGCTGATGATTGCTGATTTTTACATGAGCTGGCTCGTATTCAACATTTTTTTTGAAAAATGTTTGGGTTTGTGTGTAAATGGAGATATCAAAATCATTATTTGTGTTCCCATTTAAAATTTATCATAGGGGTGTACCTGCAAATCAGTACCTGAATGTTGCTTTTGAGCAGCTCCTTCTACAGAACTCATAGTCAGAATCTTAAACATCATCAAAATTGATTGATTTGGCTAGCACTAGCATCAAGGCTAATTCCATGTGTTAATACAGGTCAGAATCCTCTGAAATCCTCTGACAAGCTGGATGGGGCTCTGACCAATCTGGTCTAATGGAAGTTGTCCCTGTCCAGGGCAGGGAACAAGATGACTTCTAAGGTCCCTCCAAACCCAAACCATTCTGTGATTCTGTGATCCAGCTCACCTTTACATCACCAGGGGCTGAAGCTGAATTTTCCACGTGCTTTCCTGGAGCTTGGACCACCCTGGGTCCAGAGATCTGAATGAGCCAATGTGCATTTTTCCAGTTCTTCAGCTCTACAGCACTTTTAATCTTGCTGGTATTTAAGCTGTGAGCACAAAAAACAGTTACAGCAATTGCAGATATCCCTGTTTATAGGGATTTAATGAAAACCTTCAGCAGAAAATTCACCAAGCAGCATCTTGCCGTTGGAGCAGTTGCATTTTAAGCACCAATAAACTTGATGGAAATCACAGCAACACCACCTCACATAAACCTTTTGGCAAACTTAAAATGTGGAGGCAAATTCTTCTCCAGGATGGGTGGGACATTTTGGCACAGTTTTCTTCACTTTTTGTCCTTCCCTGTAACACCTAATTAGTTAATCATGCCCACAATTAGTTAAAACATGTCACCATAACTTCTACTCACTTGCCCAACTCTCTTTGCCACACACTCTAAGACATGTTCTGTATTCAGGCAGGTAACACAAGGCCACACAGAACCCTGTAACATTTAGTCTGAAACATTTTTGGGGACAATTTATTGGTTTTCTCCCTTTGGTAATGTTCAGAGGAGAGACAATGGGATAACCCCTTTCCTTTGATGGTCTCAGGAATAACCAATTGTGTGTCCTTCACCTCACCTTCTGCAGAGCTCTGCTTAGCATCATTTACCTTTAATGAAGAAAAACCTAATAGAAAGGCCTAAAATCTCTCTTCCTAGTGCAAATAACACATAGAGAATATGTGCTGGAAAGAGAATATTTGCAGTGGACAGTGAGTTCATTCTCTGTACAAACAGGAAAGGCCAGGCCAGTCCTGACATGAGATGAGTCACATCCACTGCCTGCTACCCCTCCAGGCAATATTTAACTGTTCAGCCTCACAGACCCATGCTCCAGCACTCCCAGTGGGGTCAGCAGAGCCACCTTGAAACAAAGTTCTTTGTTCCCTTCATCAAGATTTAATCCCAGACTGAAGGAGGGAAAGGTAGTTTATTCATTTTAAATCACTGTATCCAAATAATTGCATTTAAAATGCTTGCCATAATTCTCAGGGCATGAAACATGGGCCTTGGGAAGAATAGTCCTAGAGCTCTGCTGTTTTTAAGGGCTGGTGAGGGCACGGGGAATGGCAATATCTGTTATGCATGGAGAAATAGCCAAGCTTTTTGACACACAAGCTCTTCTCTTAACCTGAAAGAGAAGCAGCACCTGTCAGTTTTAAATCTGGGTGGAGAACAAACTGTTCTGTGTTACATCTGATATGGTAAGCAGTTAAATCATCTGAGGGAAAATGTCACTGGTATCTGTACAGCAAAAATTAGTGTTCACAGGGAAGAAGGTGATAATCTTCCATGGGGAAAAGCAGAGCCAGGTGATTCATCATCTTTAGGAAAGGTAGGAGGAAGCAAAAAGAAGGAGGAAAACAAAGCACACCTCAAGCCAGTGTTTTTCCTGAGTCCAGTATTTTTAGTGTTCACTGCAGTGTTGAATTCCAATTCACACATTTGTTTTTTGAATGATTTTGTGTGGGGTTGTTTGGAAGGAGTGGGGTGCAGAGTCACTTTCCCTTGAGATTTAGGATTGAGAAGCCAGAGCTAGAAGGGTTATTCAGTGAGAAATCCCCTCTCCCTGAGAGCCTGGTGCTTCTGTCCCTTTCTGAATGCCTTCAGAAGCCTGTGCTTCTGCACAAAGCTTCCAGGAGAACACACTTTGCATGGGAGGACATACCTTGCTTTCAGGTACTACCCAGGTGTCCTAAAAGAAAAACCCACAAGTTTTGAATGCTGTATCATCAAAGTAATTTACTGTGGTGAATATGTTTTCAAACAGCGTATTTTTACTGTGAAAATATGTTTTCAAACATATCCACTCTTCCAGAACAGTCTGCCTCCATCCAGAGGGCTGGCTTTTGGGAGAAAGTTTTGAGGAACTGGGGAGTGCTTTGAAAAGGCTACAGAAATCTAGGAAAATCCATGGAAAATCACTGTTTATAAAAGACAGCTAGCACAGAAAGCACAGCGAAGCAGAGAATGATAGTCTGTTGTTGAATCTAAGAAACGATTCCTACTATCTATGTATATTATAAACACAAGCAAAACCACAAATAATTGTGTACACACAGTTTTGTTACACTAGTGGATGACATCAAGTGGCTCCAAAACTAAACACAACTGAGCCAAAACCCACCTACAGGCACCCTTCCAGCCCAGACAAGTGAGGTGATGAAGAACCTTGATCAAGTGAAGCTGGACACAAATAGTGGTGCAACTTCCCAGGGCCAAAAATCCACAGAGCTGGAGTCCCCCTGCTTGCTTGAGAACATGGAGAGGAATATCCATGACCAGCTCCATTATTCACACTACTTTTGTTCCTATTTATTTTTCTAGGCATTACTGAAGTGACTGACTGTCACATGTTGGGATATGACCCTCCTGACAAAATGCAGCAGCATATGATAAGCTACTAATGGAGCACATTCCACCTCCTCAGGAGCATCCTGCCTGACTTGTGAGGGGAACCAGCCCTGACAGGTCCTTCTGACCCTCCTGGTCACAGCTGCACCAAAACCAAAACAAAGCCATGAAAGAAGATCAGTGTGAGTGGTTTCCTGCCATGAAACACTTTGATTAGTCCAAGCCCACTATAAACCTGTCCATAGGGGAAAATTGAGAGAAGCTCTATAAAGCTGAAACTTTAACATGTTTTTATGAAAGAGCTAGAAATCCACAGGGTTTGAAGTTCCATTGAGTTTTTTTTCCTAGGCTCTCTTTTTCTTTCACAATGCAAGAAATTAAAAATACATCGGTCATAATTCTGACTTCACCTTATCAGCACTCTGGACTACTAGAATTACTCCCGTTGACACTAGTACAAAAGGATATTCTGACAGATCCAAGAAAACTCACTTATTAAAAGCAATAAATAGTAGTTATGATCCCAGAGAAGCCAAATCTACTACTCTACTTGTTTTGTGTATGACTTCAGAGATTAGGGGACCCTGCTACTTAATTGCTCAGAGGGACACTAATCTTGTAAAGCTCTTTTCCTAGCAGAAGTTATCAAATAGAAGCAGGACTCCTTAATAAAATTACAGTTATTAAATTCTCCCTTTTTCTGGGAAGTTACTTGGTCCAGAAACACTTGCCAAAAACACAGTTAGAAGAAAAAAAATCAGGCTGCAGTATCAAGATCTGAAAAATTCAGATAAATTAGAAGTGAAGATTTATTTCACAGTCTGTTCTGTATGTGTATGTTACTTGGTCATATATACTTTTTCTCTCTCACAAATTAAATTTTCACACCAAGCAACAGTTGAGAAAGGGAAAATTACTAAGGGGAATGTTGTATCCAAATGGAGGTGTCAAAAATATGGTTTCAAAAATCTCTTTTGCACAGGTGGCATTTTTCAGACCCAACATATACAATTTCTGATACTGCAGTTATTTGCCCGGTGGCATTTCAGTGTCTCTTCGAGAAATTCAGAGCAATTGCATGTTTTCAATAAAACAGTAGTAAGAATGGGATTAGCCTATTGAAAAAAAAAAAAACAACGTAATATTTATTAATAGTTTTCCTTGAGATTACTGTGAGACATGGCTGTAGATACCTGGAAATGAGGCTGAACAAAATTTGGGGAAGTCACTGGTAGCTTGAAATGTGGTGCTGCAATAGGAGTACCCATCACAGAATCACTGAGGTTGGAAAAGACAGCCAATATCATCAAGTCCAGCCTTCAACATATCATCCACCCCCACGACTGTCTGTTGGCAGATGACTGGGGAGTAACAGGACCAGCACTTTTGATCCACCCTCAAAATGCTCTCCCGCTGCTTCCTCCGAAAGGCAGTGAAGGCACCTTTAACTGCTGCAGAGACCATCTGTGCTGCTAATAGCAGCGACAGAAACTGAGGAAGCTCCTCGATCAGGCTGTGGACCGTGTTCTGCTGGCAGCTTCCTCAGAACCTGTCTGTTCTGAGGAACCATTCCCAGGACCGGTGCTGTTGGTGCCACCACGTCACAGGGGATGCACCAGCCGGAGCTGCCTGCCCAGGCTCTGTTTACTTCAGCCTTGGATCCATCTCTCAAACTGTGACCAAAACAACCCATCTGACTGCTGGATGGAATGGGTTTTGCTGTGGAAAACACAGCTCCTGTAGGCCACTCATTATTAATAATTATAGCAGAATAGAAAGCACACAGCTAATTGCTGATCCCCCTGCTATAAACTGATAGATTAATAGAAGCAGCTTTTTCTCCTCAGGAGAGTAGGCTCACTTTCACATTACAAAAATAATTAAAGTGTAATCAAGTGCTGAGAAGTCACCCAGGAGGTCTGTGCATAATAGCCCACACACACGTTTTGTGTTTTGTGCCCGAAACTGCTCACAAAGCACCAAATCTGTCCTGGCATCAGCTCCCGATTCCCCTCTTTGCACAGGAGAAAGGGGAAGAGTGTCTTCCACAGGAGAGCTCTGCACTTTTCACACATTTCACACAAAAAACAATCACTGGAGACTACACTTCCCCTCAGCATATTTTTCCCTCTCCTGAGTCACTTCAGCACTAAATTCTGTTTTGGTGCAGGTGTTAAAGATTTAGGTGCTTTCCCAGCACCTAAAATAAACCCTAAAATTGCTGCAGCTCTGGAAAAAGCAGCACAACCCCAAGCTCTAGACTAACAGACCAATAAATCTTCTTGTGGCTTTTTTTTTTCCCCCATTCTAATTACTCTTTAAACTCATAAATAATTTTAAGAGAGAAGATCAGTGGAAAATTTCAACTCACACACACTTCTCTCTCTATAACTAATTTGCAGCTTCTTTGCAATCCAGGGTGAAAATTACTGCAATTCTTATTGTTTTTCTTCCCTATGCCTGGAGGCAAAACTCCTCAGCAATGACCACGTTTTTACTCACAGGCTTTCAGACTGGAGATCTTCATCTTCTTAAGCAAGAGGCAAAATTATTCATGTATCGGTCTTCTTTTAAAAAAAAAGTGCAAAAGAAAGCAAAATGCATATCTAAAAGTTAATTCTGGTCCTTACAATTAGGAAGAGAAGAAAAATTTCACCCTCATTTTGGATGTGCTGTTTAGACATTTGGACAGTAAGAAAAATATTACAAAAATATTAACCCACCAAGAGACCAAAGTCAACAGGTTGAATTTCACTGATTTTAAATGGGAAAGAAAAGAAATAATTACTTGATCCTAAGTAACTTCTATAGACCATTGCACTTGTCTTCCATATTTTATCTTGAACCCACACACTTCAGTTGGAAGTAAGCATTTCAGTCATTGAGAGTCTGAACTACTACCTTTCACAGAGGAAAGAAGAAAAACCCAATAGCACTAATGCCAAAGGCCCTTCAGTTACCATACCAAGATCTGTTCAGTATGGGAGTCATAAAACAAAGGGGGGGGAAAAAAAAGTTAATGACTCAAACTTCCCTCGAAATCTGAACCAAAATGATGATTCCCAGAAACAAAGCCTAGGGAAAGCATCTTGCAAGACCTGAAGCCAGCAGGCATTTGGATCTGGATATGTGGACAACAAACAATCCAGGACTCTGGAGTAAGAGGCTTCACCTTTCCATTCTTCAATACTACTCCAATTTGGCCAATGCCCTTGGGCTCTGGCTATGCTGAGGTGGTCTTCATATTCCAAACCATCTTCTATAATTGTTGTTGAAACTTCTGGTGGATCTGACTTCTTTGGCTTTATGTCTTTACGATCCTTTATCTCTGAGATTTTTAAAAACTCTTGTTTGATGGAAAAGTTTTGAAATTGCATTTTGAAATGCAATGCATTCAGTATCTCGCAGAATTCCAGAATGGGTAAAGGCTCGAAGAAACCACAGGGGGGTCATCTGGTCCAGCCTCGCAGCTCAAGCAGGGCCATCCCAGAGCACATGGCACAGGGTTGTGTCCAGAGGGCTCTGGAATATCCCCAGTGAGGGAGACTCCACCTCTCTGGACAATCTGTTCAGGGCTCAGTCACTGCCCAGGACAGAAGTTCTGCCTCATGTCCAGGTGGAACTTCCTGGGCTCAGTCCCTGCCCATGGCTCTGGAGCCATTGCTGGGCCCCCAGAGCAGAGCCTGGGCCCTGCTCTGCCCCTCCCTGCACAGGGACAGACAGGGATGGGGTCCTCTCTCAGCTGGGGCTCCTCTGGAGGCTGCACAGCCCCAGCTCCCTCAGCCTTTCCTCATCAGGGAGATGCTCCAGGCTCTTCATCATCTTTGTAGCCCTCTGGACCTGCTCCAGGAGCTCCTTGTCTCTCTTGTCCCAAGGAGCCCGGACTTGGACACAGCACTCCAGATAAACATTTTCCAATGTACCTCAAAGTTCTCTCATGAGCAGGGAAATTGTCCCCACTGTAACTTGTCCCAAGGAAGTATTTTTAATGAATATGACTACAGGTCAGGAGAAAAGCGTTGAAGAGTGGCCTCTGGTATAAGAGTCTTGTTTTGATGTCATTAGGAATTTCCTGTCAGAGTTCTGAACAGAACATTGATTTTGATTTGGGTCAAGAGTCAAATACTTTTTTCCCACAAATGGGAATTAATACATCCAGGGAAACTCCTGAAGTTTCTGCATGAAGAATGAAACTTCCATGTTTCTGGGGTTTTCAGAGGGGTCTAGAGAGCATGTACAGGGGATGAAGAAGGCAGCAATGCACCTGAATACTTTTTAAAAAATAGCACCTACTTGATTTCAATTTCATCCAGTTTTCACCTCCTGCTCTTCTGGAGTGAAATGGTGGTGCCACACTTCTGCAAGACTAATAGGACAAGAATTATGTACAATATGGGGACTCTTCTGTAATCTTTTTTGACACAAATAACATGCTGCCTTTCACATCCCTTTTTTTTTTTTTAATTACCATTTGGTTGGTGATTATTTGCAGGAGATAAAGAATGTTTGAAGGCTTCTACATTAATTAAGTTTCATCTTTTTAGACTGTTCTTTACATGTAAAGGTAATTGGTTTTAGTTGTTATAAATCTTGTGTAAAATTCCTCAAGCAATAAACACAAGCTGTATCTCAGTAATTGTCTATTGACTACACTTTCCAGTATGAATTAATTTTCAATTACAAACTTCCTTTCTTACAGTATCACGTTGGAAGTCTGCATTTTGAACACGTAAATATCCTCATCCTGTGCAAATTTGTCTCACATTATGCTGGAAGAAGAGAGATTCATTGAGCAATCATCAGTCTGAATATCAATGCAGCATGACAATAACAGCATATGTCAAAATTCAGGTTTCCTCTGCAAATTCCCAGACAGCAACAAAGACACGTTTCCAACCCTAATTATTTTTATTGCGTTACATTGTGCTCTTCTCTGCTTCATCTTTAAAAGTTAATGGCTTGATTAGGAAGGGGATCCTAAACTCAGTCAAACTTTTACAACGACCACAAATGACATCTATCCCTACTTAACAGGGACAATTTTATGGGGAGAGCATAGAAGTGACAGGGATAGGAAAGTCTGAGCTATCACGTCTCTTTCTGCACAGGGCCACAGCAAGACTTTCAAAAGTGTTCATCTGGAGTTGAGTGCCTAAAGTTTCCCGATGCTTTCAGTAATGTCTCAATGTACCTAAATGCCATTTTAGTTGTGGGATACTTTTCGCAGAAAAGCAGCTGAACCCCATCTTAAAAATCCACAACTCACCCAGCACCACAATGTTTGGTGAGTAGATCCTCAGAGGGTATAAGTCATGACGAGGGAAATGACAAAAATCCTCCCATATCATATCTGGGGGAGAGATGCTGGCTTGGGGCCTGAAAATTGCCAGTTGTCCTGCTGGAGAGAGCACCAAAGCCCTCTGGGGGAAAAAAAAGAGGTGCTGATTCAAATGGATAAAATGCCATAATGGACTTCTGCTGCCAGAAGTGGAGGTGTCCATCCTTCTTTCTTGTCCCTTCCTCACAGCCAAGGGCTCCCACCCTCCCCTGTGCTGACTCTGGATGTAACCATTATAACTGTTTTATTAAATAAAACAGCAAAAAACTCCTACCACTCTTTCCTCCCCTGAGACATGGGGTCCTAAGAATGCTGAAGGCAGCACCAAACAAATGGACAAGAGGAGAAGCTGGAAGGAGCTCCTATCCCAATGCCAGAGAAATGTGGGCAGCCTTTGAATCCTCTCCCTTGAAGGCTGAGACATCCTGACTTTACACTTTAAGTCTTGTAACACACAGAGAGAGGTAATCCCATGTGGTTTCCCATTTGGTGTCCATAGTCTTTACAATGGGAAGTCTGGGTGCCCCAGATTTTCTCTTTCCCACAGGAGTGTCTCGGATGCCCCATGCTATCTAAAGGGCCTGGATGTGTATGTTTAGGCACCTGAATCTCTCCACCAGCCAGCTCAGCTGATGCCACAAAATTTCAGTAATATCAGTGACTTTAAAGGGCTGTATTCCCTCCAAGAAAAGGGGATATAGTCACTCTTAATAATTACATAAAGTGTGAAAGAGCAGAAGTGTCTTTACAAGAAGTTCCAAGTAGGAGAATATCAAATTATTTTTAAGGTATAAAATAGGAACTAATAAACAAGATATTTCAAGCTACGTGTTCAGCACATCTGCATTTCAAATTTCTGAGTTCCTATTTAGGAATGCTAATAAGTTTTACTGGCTCAGTGTTACCATATTTCTGACAGGAAAAAAGAGAATATGTAATATATATACATATATCTGTAGATTTCCATGCACTTGGGCATTTAAAAATGGATATTTTTCTATTCTCTGGTATTTGCTGTAACTGAAAAAGGAAGAAAAAAAAAAAAAAAAGAAAAAAACCCAATATTCCCTGTGCAGGAATCCTGGCAATGGGACTGAAAAGAACATGATGGTACAGGCACATAAAGTCAGGCTTGACCATGTCACTTGACCACTGCAACATGAAAAGCTCTATTAGCGAGATTTGTCCTTTTCCTTCTCTTTTCCTCCCTGTAGGATTTGTCCTTTAGTCTGTGAAATAAAGACTTCAGCAAACAGTGCCACCAGATGGGCCCTCAGTGGAACTGTATTCACTCAGTGATAGAAAAAGAAAACCCCAAACTTCAGCATTTCTATTAATTTCATCCTATCTTTTCATCTATGCTCTGGAAATTCTCTCTCTCTAGCAAGAAACTAAAGGTTTCATAGTGTCTTACATAATAAGGTGAAAAGACCTTGGTTTTACTTTTTGGTGCAGTAACTTTGTGCTTGCAAATTTCTCATTTGAGGTTGTCTCTTCAGATCATATGACCTGTATTGCAGACAGGCAGAGTAAAATAGTTCTGTATACTTCTAATGGATTTATTTAAAGAGATGATGTGAGGAGCCAATTTACTTTTGATTTGTCTCAACCCTGGTTGTCAGAGGGCTGTGGGGGAGAGGTTGGACATGTGCCATGTCCAGGAGACATGGAGGAGAAGATGGAGGAAAGCCTTGTATGGATGCTAAATCTGAACCACAGTGCCTGTACAAATTACAGGCCGCATAGCTTTCTCAAGTCCAGCCTGGGAAGTTTTAAAGAGGAATCAAAACAATCCTAAGGGACACAAAACAGCCTTGCAGGTGTTGTTTTCTATTCCTTGTTTTCCTTGCAGGAGAAAGTCAGGGGGTGGTGAACCCCACTGACCAATGATGGTGATGTAGTGATTTACTAACCAATAAGAGTTTCCTTTCTGTACTTTCCACGAACTAATCTATATAACAAACCTAAAACAATAAACTAAGAGATTTCTCCTGTTCTGACTCCCTTGAGAGTCCGTGTCGTTCTTTCCCGCCGTTCCTAATTAGAACGACAGCCTTGTTTCTGGGGGGACTTTGCCTGGCAACCAGTTCATGTCTCTGTCTTGGTTCTAGAAGACAGGTGTCTGCTAGGGAGAGCAGGAGCCTCCCTTGGGATGAAAGAATGTAGACCCCCTCCCTCCGAATTATTATAGTTTTGAAATCAAGGGGCCTTTAGGCAGAGATCTGGGGATAGGAATAACAGTTCTTTACTAGTATAACCAGGCAAACAAACAAACAATAACTACAGCAATAACAAGAAAACAGAACCAGGGGCCCCATGACAGCTTTCTCGGCTGAGACGGGATGGAGGAGAGGCTTTGTTTCACAAACCCCTCGGGCAGGCAGTCCCGGTGCTCCTGCAGGGCTCCAAGGAACACTCAGCTGGAACAGCAGGGATGAGCTGAGATCCTGGGCTGGTGGCTGAGGTGTATCAGCAGGGATGAGCTGAGATCCTGGGCTGGTGGATGAGGTGTATCAGCAGCTCCGCGGCGGTGCCTGGCACTGCCACACGTCCCGGCACGGCAGGGGGTGCGAGGCCACCAGCCAAGAGGGGAGAAGGAGAAGAAGCAGCAGCTCCGTCTGGGTGATGGTGAAATCCCTTCTCCCCACGGCAGCAGCTCTGCAACGCAGCAAACGAACGTCCTTCCCCGAAACCGAAGAAAACCAGCCAAAAACTGTCCCCACCCTCCTTTCCTGCCCCTTCCTCCCCCTGGGCCTGGCCACTCTTTGTCCTTTGTCGAGCACCCACTAAATATCCACAGTTAGGTTGTCTCTGCAGCTAATGGGTAAAAATTCCACGGGCAGGCCAGAACAACAAAAAAAAAAGGACACCTAACCCTCAACAGTCTCACATGGGGTAGACAACAGCAGGGGAACACTGAAGCTGAACCCTGCAGAGACACTCTGCAACTGATGGCAAATGGTCTCTACCAATGGATGGCACTGAGACATTGGATTGAGCCAATGGTCTCCTGTTAGCAGGTGGACTTTGGGACAAACCAGCAGCATAAAAGTAACTGTGTCACAAGCCTTGAGGGCTTTTGAGTCTCATGCTTCTGCACTGGCCCCAGCCGACCTTCTGGCTCTTCTGCCCTCGCTGGCTCTTGTTTGCCATCACGTCTGTCCTGCCTCCCTGTATGTCCGTATCCAATCAGAAACAAGAACTAGAAAATTGCTTAATATGCAATGATATAAGTGTTATAAGAGAACTAATTGTTGTAATATGTTGACCAATTGTTAATGATTGAGTTATAAGTTATGTACCTAGTTAATAGTTAATATATTTGTTGTTGGGGATTAGAGGTTGTCTTGAGTTTATAAGGGAAGTGAGGGAAGTCCGGTGATGGGTATGGGATGTACTCAAGTGGAGATGGGGATGGTCCAGGGCTGGTAGGGTATTGCATGGTGATAAGTTAAAAGAACATTCCAGAACATGATCTCCCAGGGGTGACGTCAACACCCAAAACCACCTTTGGTGGAGAACACAACCAATCACTTGATGCCCTGGGAGAATGATTGGTCTGGAGTGCACCCCACTAAAGACCAATGAGAGCTGGACTGAAGGGCTAGGCCTCAAGAATATCTGGGCTATAGAACCCTGCGAGAGTTGAGGGGACAATAGGTGGCCGGGTTTAGAGGCTAGGCCACAAGATCATTTGGGCTTTAGGACCCTGCTGAGGATCTGAGTTTGAGTTGATTAGAGATTAGTTTGCCTGTCTTTATTTCTTTCATTTGGGTAGAGGCATCTTAAGGAACTTTTAGTGTGAAGGGCCAAATCAGTTTAGGTTATTTGTAGGTTGTGTTGCCCATCATTAAGTTTCTGTTCGGGTAGGGACACAGTAAGTTTGTTTTTAAGGCCTGATTAAGAGATAACGATGGGGAAGTGTGTAAGTAAGGAAGTAAGACCCAAGAAAAAGAGCAAAGCACAAAAGAACATCCCTCTTGACAGTCCACAGGGGCAATTGTTAGACAAATGGGAGACATATAATACCACAAACAGCCTCGATAAAGTCAAAATGATTCATTATTGCATAGAGGTTTGGCCCAATCTAGAACTGCAAGTGGAGTGGCCATGGTATGGGTCCAATGATCCCTGGGTTTGTTCCCAACTTAACCGCTATTTAAGGGATCAAGGAAACCCTAATTTGGAACAACTAACCTATGCGGCCTGTTGGGAAAGAGATCTCACTAAAGAAGAGACAATTAAGATCTGTAAACTTAAGAAGTGAGAACAAGAGAAAGGGGATAAAGAAGGAAAGGAATCAGAGAAAGAAGTTCATGGCAAATGGGATCCCCTAGACTATCTTCCTCCTCTCCCTGTTTACGTGTTTACCGAGCAGCACCCCAAATCCCTCCTCTATCCTACCTTCAAGCCCTTCCCCAATTAACACTGTAAGCCTGAGCCCTCCACCAGCCCCAGTTATCCCTTCACCATCTCCTGCCTCAAATGTAAACATCTGTGTCCAAGATCCAAAGTCCCTACCTGTCACACCTTCAGCCTCCTCTTCAACCCCTTTACAAACTTCCTCAACTCCCTTTTCTCCAGTTACTAGCTCAGCTTCTCTGCCTTCTCTGCTACTCTCCCACTTCCTCCTCCTAATTGGGAACTAAGTTTATCCACCTCTTCTTCAAGCCCTCCGTCTAGTATAAATCCAGCAGAGGGACCATATTGCAATACCCAATCTAAAACCTCCAAAGCAGAAAAGCTCTTTCCCCATAGGGAAGTTCCTATGGGAGGAGTAGCTAGGGGAGTTGGCTTTGTAAATGTCCCCTTGACTGTCAAGGCTCCAAAGCCAAAAGCTATCATGATATGGAAGAAGTCCTCCAGGGTGTAAGGTTTTCCTCCATTTTTAAGTTAATAAGAAGGGCTTTTCCCATAGCGCTTTGCACCTCCATTTTGTTGTACAACAGTTCAGATACCCAGTTAGCCTGTTGGCTGTCTCTCCCCTTTTTACCTTGTCTGTTCTCTCCCTAGAAAGTTCTCCTCTCCCTGTTCCCTGGTTGGCCCCAGTTTGGTGCAATCCTCCACCTCTGTAATCCCATTGGCTCTCCCTCTCCCTGACCCCACCTCTGCACCACTTTCCCCTCTTCCCATTGGACCCTGACCCTTGGATCCTCCCCCTCAAGCCCACATATATTCCTGGACCCTCCATTACTCCCCGTCTCTGTTCCTGGACCCCTTTGGCATGTGGTTAGAATAAATCCCACTGGAACTCCACACAAAGACCCTTCCTGCCTCTCTGTTGACCTGAAGCAATCTGCGGTGTGTCAGTGTGTCAGTGTGTGTGTGATTGCAGCCTGCCCAGACACTGACCTCTCTGGAGCTGCTTTTGGGAAGGTAGCGTTGCCTTACCACCTGCACACAACATTACAAGTGGTGCCCAAACAGGGACCTGACTTTGGTCTGTCCCTGAAAGCATCTCCAGGGGCTTCTGCCTCTGGAAACAAGCCACGTTTGGGCGATCCACTCCCCTGACAGTGCTTCCAGGTTTTATTGGAAGTTTCTGAAAGGAGTGGCAACTCTCCAGGGGTGAGAAGGATTGATCGTGCCAGCAGACCTCCCCAGGACTCTTCTTTTGACCCACCTCGGGTGTTGGGTGAGTGAATTTCGGGTGTTGGGTCTTTCTTTTACATTTTCTTTCTCATTTTAAGTCTTGTGGGGAGATAGTATCATGAGAGATGGACACAAACTTAACTCTCTCACAGAGGGAAGTTTACACCCAAGTTCTCAATACTCTTGTTGGGAAGAAGGGAGTTTCAAAAGGGGACCTTAAACATTTTATTCATTGGTTGTTTAAGCATTTTCTTAATGTTACTTGTGATTCTGTTATGTTATATTAATTTTGGGGTGCTGTGGGGAGAAAGTTGTTTGTTTCACAGTCACAAGGGGATTTTAAAGTTGCAAAATTTTTCCCGATTTTCAGTTTGATTTATGATTCTGTTCAGGGATTGTTGAGGGATCTGGGAGTTCTGGAAATTGTTTGAGTTCAAAATCCCCAGTTCTACCTTCCTCCGCTTGTGTCTCTAATCCCTCTTCCCTTCAGAGAAGCTTGGGAGACAGAAACCACCAAAAGGCGCAGTAGAGCCACCCACCTTTTGCCGTCTCCTATCCTCTTCTGTCCCCTCTCCAGGGCAGTTCTGATCACACTGCTCTGGATCCTTCCCTTGCCCTCCTGCCTGCCCCCACATTCCCAGTTGTAAAATCCCCAGTTTTATCGTCCCCAATGGCACAAGATGTTGCTGACCTCGTGAGGGGAATGGACATCTTGTGCCCTCCAAGTTATTCCCTTCCCGCTCCTGAAATGGACCCTTCTATTGCCCCTTGTGACCCTCCTCCTTTCCCCACTCCCAGTCCGTCGTGCTCTGCCCCTGTGACGTGCTCCACCCACGCCCCTGCATCAGGATCTCCCCCTTCCACCAGGACACCCTTTCCTGCCTCTCCTTCCGGAGTCGCCTTTTCCGTCCCTGACTCCGTCCCTGGTAGTCATACCGCATCCGGATCCCATAACACAAGAACTGGATGTGGTGATGACAGGGACAGGAAGGCAGCCATCTTGGTTGCCGGTGGCCAAGGTCACTGTGGTCCACCGGAGGCCTAGCTCCTCTGCTGCTAAGCCTCCATCCTGCTGCGAGGGTGAGAGCAGCTCCTCCTCCAGTACCGAGGAGGAGAAAGACAATCACTGGGCAGAGGTACAAAGGCAGGCTACCAGAGATGGGAATTGGGAGATGGTGGAAAAGCTACAACTCCTGGCAGCCCCAATTGATTATAGGGGGAGCAGGAGCGGATGACACCCAAAGTGGGACTCCATCCCTTATGGGGAGTTAATGGAACTTTTAAAGTGTGTAAAGACCATGGGAGGGGGTCACCTTATTTTAAAAATCTTCTGACTGTAACCTTTGATGTGCATGTGCTGGTGCCACATGACATCAAATACATCATGTCTGTCCTCCTCTCTACTGCTGAGTTTCTTTTATGGGAAACAGTATGGAAGAGGCAGCTAAAACCATTACTTAAGATATACAAAAATGAGGATGGGAGGGCAGGCATCACCTTGGACCACCTAGCCGGTGAGGGGGATTTCGAAAAACCAGAAGACCAGGTGCAGGATATCCCCCGACCCATGCTTGAGGACATAAAGAATGCAGCCAAAACTGCCCTTCTTCAAACACCAGACAGTACAACACTGCAGCAAAATTTTACAAAAATCAAACAGGAGCCAGAAGAGACTTCTATTAAATTTGTGGACAGACTGAAAAACTCCACAGACAGGCAGATTGAATCAATAGCAGCACAGGATGAACTGCTCTGTAAACTTGCCATGAATAATGCCAACACAGAGTGTAAGAGAGTGTTGAGGGCACTCCCCTTTGAGCCTGAGCCCACCATTGAACAAATGATCGAGGCGTGCACCAGGCTGTCTGCTCCGGAACGCACAGTGGCAGTGGTAAAGCGGTAGGTAAAGCGGTGGCAGAAGCCATGGTGGCAGAATCCATGGTGGCAGCCAAAGGTTCCCCAATACAAAGTGAAGGGAACCTGACATGCTATGAATGTGGAGAAATGGGGCACATACAGGTGGAGTGCAATAAAGGGTTCACGGAACGTCATCCCTCATCTACCTGTCATTCTGATGACTGTTGGGACTGTAGAAAACACTTCAAGTACTGCCCCCAGTTCCAGCACCATTGCCACATGCAGCACTATCCCTACTCCCATCGCCATCTAGGGAACTACAGGCTGAGCGCAGGACAGCCCACACAACAACACCAAATGCCAGGCTGTTCTGTCCTGTGGAGGATCACCATTCCCAGCCCTCAACACAAGCTACGGTGAGGAACAACAACAACATCTCCTCCCCGAGACCCTCGGTCAGTTTTCTGGAACCAGGCGCACGTTGGTGAGTGGACTATCCTTCCATTTTAATGACCAGCGTGAATATGTTGTACCTACAGGGAAGCATGGGCCATATGCATGGTCACAGGATGTTTTAGTCATGGGGGCCTCTCTGCATAATATAGAGAGACTGGAAGTAGTCCCTGAGGTCCAAACTGTGACATCACATGAAGATCACTGTGAAGGTCACATGTTTGGACTCTACGTACTTTTTACCTAAAGGGACTCCAATTGCAATGGCCTATCTCCTACCAGACTGAACTTACTCGGTTCCTTCGAATCCGATAGCGTACTGGACAGAGACTGTGAGTCAGGACAAACCCCTGATTGAGTGTGCCCTGTTCTACAGAGGTAATAAGATCTTCCTCCCAGGGATGCTGGACACCAGAGCCATTGTCACCATTATACCATGCTCCGACTGGCCAACAACATGGGAACTGGTTCCCACCAATGGCATAATCTTGGGCATCAGAGGAGCCGCCACCCCCATGAGGAGCAAGCACACCATTCTTATTGAAGGGCCAGAGGGTAAGGTTGTTATAAGTGATCTTTTTGTTGAGCTTGGGAGGTTAATTAAAGTTGTTATTATTGGAAGGTTAATTGATGTTATGAATTAGCAAGTTATAAGGAATAAAAGTTAACTATGCTTAATTATGTTGTAAAGTTGTTAAGATGATGGTTATAGGATTGTTCAGGATTTTGGAGTGTTTGGGGTTGATACTGGATTGGGATCGGGTGGACAGAATGGGGGATTGGTAAGAAATATAAGGGGGCTTATGGGGGCCTGGAATAGAACATTCAAGAACATGAAGTAATGAAGATGTTGTCATCGCTGTGAGTAATGATTGGAAGAACCATCCACCAATCATTCGATGCCCTAGGAAAATGACTGGACCAGGATGAACACAGCTATGGACCAATCAGAGCCCAAAAAAGCGACCAATCCTGAAGAGGATCCAAAATGGAACAATCCAGGACTAAGGGAGGGTATAAATCATGGTGTTGCGGGTTAGCAGGGGTTTTTTCTGTTGGGGAATCTGTTGGGATACTTAGTTGCTATCCTGGTTTGTAGAGTGGGGCACACAGGATTAGCCTGCATCCTCCTTCGGCTTCAGCTCAGTCTCAATAAACAGGCCAGGCATAATTTACCTCAAAAAGTCTCGAGCCTCGTTTATAACAAGGTGGCCGCAGTTAGACCGTTTGTAGTCAGGGTACCATTACATTATGGGGGAGGGACCTTTAGTCTCAAGGGGAATGCAGCTAGAAATCCCATTTATATCACAGGATTTCTACTCAGGGCCACTGTGGAGCACACCACCCCACAGTTAACATGGACCACTGACAACCCTGTGTGGGTGGATCAGTGGCCTCTCACCGGAGAGAAACTAAAGACACTCGAATCCCTCATGGAGGAGCAGCATTCCAAGGGACATCTTGAGCCATCCATAGTCCCTGGAACTCCCCTGTCTTTGTAACTAAAAAGCCAGGCAAAGACAGGTGGAGACTCCTCCACAACCTCAGAAAAATCAGTGAGGTCATTGAAGACATGGGTCCCCTCCAGCCCGGCCTTCCCTCGCCTTCCATGCTTCCATGGGATTGGGAATTAGTAGTCGTCAACATCCAGGACTGCTTTTCCACAATCCTGCTCTGCCCTAAGGATGCCCTGAGCTTCGCTTTTTCTGTTCCCTCCCTGAATAGACAGGCACCTCTCAGGCAGTATCAGTGGCGTGTTCTGCCACAGGGGATGAAAAATTCCCCTTCCATCTGTCAGCAATACGTGGCCCACATTCTCGTGTCTGTAATAAGACAACACCGTAACGCCACTCTACTTCATTATATGGATGACATATAATTTATACCAAAGACAGTCATTATCTAGAGACTGTGCTTCGGGACACTATAGAAGTCCTCAAGAGCGCAGGTTTTGAAATTGCCAAAGAAAAGATCCAACGGACAAGCCCCTGGTGGTACCTGGGATTGAAGATCAGGGAATGGACCATCGTACCCCAGCAGCTGACCGTCCAGGATGACCCAAAGACCCTGTGAGACCTCCACCAGCTCTGCAGGAGCATCAGTTGGGTTTGTCCTGTCCTGGGTATCACCACAGAGGACTTGGCACTGCTCTTCAACCTGCTCCAACGCACTGAGGACCTGGACTCTCCATGTACCATCACTTGGGAAGCCAGGGTCTCGATAGACAAGGTGGCCAAAGCCCTGGCCTCTAGACAACCTCACCAATGTGACCAGGACTTACCCTTCCAGCTTGCCATCCTGGGTAAGTCACCTAGATTCCACGCCATGCTTTTTCAGTGGGACACATTACTCAGAGACCCACTTTAAATTATTGAGTGGGTATTCCAAAGCCATCAGCCCATCAAAACAACCAACTACACCACAAGAGCTGATGCCTCAACTAATCATTAAATCCTGGGCACGCCTCCAGACCTTAGCAGGGTGTGATATTGCATGCATTTACCTACCATTGACGACCAATTGTTTGGAAGCTTTGCTCCAAACAAATGAGCACCTCCAGTTCGCCCTTGAAAGCTACCTAGGGCAAATCTCAATTCATTATCCAAAATACAAGCTCTTTAATTCGGTTTTTAATTTGGTCCCTAAACCACTGAAAAGCCAAATTCCATTGAAGGCAATGACAGTTTTTATCAATGGCTCTGGGAGATCCCACAAGTCAGTTATGACTTGGAAAGACCCAGCGACACGGAAGTGGGAGTCTGATGTCAAAATTTTGCAGGATCACCTCAAATTGCAGAATTAGCAGCTGTTGTCAGAGCCTTCTTGAGGTTCCCAGAACCTCTCAATTGGGTCACTGATTTGGCATATGTAGCTGGCGTAGTGGAAAGGGCTGAACATTCTTTACTAAATGAGGTGTCAAATCCCAAGTTGTATGAGCTGCTCTCAAAACTTGTCTACCTTCTCTCCCACTGAGAGCAACCATACCATATAATGCATGTCAGGTCACACACTGACCTTCCAGGACCCATCACAGAAGGCAACCGGAGAGCAGATGCTCTGGCAATGGTCGCACAGTGCACTTTGCCAAGCACTTTTCAACAGGCAAAAATGTCGCACTATTTTTATCATCAAAACGTGCTCGCACTTGTGCGGATATTCAAAATATCAAGAGACCAAGCCAGAGCCATAGTAGCATCCTGTCTGAACTGCCAGAAATATGCCCTACCATCCCTAGGTGAAGGGATTAACCTATGAGGACTGGAGTCATGACAACTCTGGCAGATGGATGTGATGCACTATCCCTTGTTTGGCAGACTAAAATACATTCATGTTTCAGTTGACACCTTTTCAGGTGCCATCTTTGCTTCTGCACACACTGGGGAAAAGGCAAAAGATATAATAAGACACTTTCTTTTAGCTTTTGCCACCCTAGGTATCCCCAAGCAAATAAAAACGGATAACAGACTTGCTTACACCTGACAAAAGTTCCAACAGTTCCTCAATCAGTGGGGTGTAAGCCACAACACAGGCATCCCTCATTCTCCAGCAGGACAATCTATTGTGGAATGGGCCCACAGATCACTGAAACAGATCCTTGACAGGCAGTGGGGGTGGGGTTGAGTATCTCAGTAACATTGAGAGACTTGCCAAAGCCACATATGTTTTTAACTTCCTAAATAACTCCTTTATGGAGCCGGCATCCCCCATCATCCGGCATTTTGCCAACAACACCAGGGCACAAATAAAGGAGAGACTGCTGGTGCTTGTCAAGGATCCAGAGAGTAAAGAAATTATGGGTCCATTCCCATTAATAATGAGGGAGAGGGTATGCCTGTGTCACAACAAGTTCGGGTCCGAAGTGGATACCTGGGAAAAACATCAAGCCCTATGTCCAAGAAACGGACGCAGCACCTGAAAAAGGATTCTGAAAAGGACAAAAGAAATGCCCAAAATGACACCCAAAGCAGCCTGGAGGCGCAGGAAGAAAAAGCAGACAAGCACGCCTCCTCAGACAGATAATGTGGCTGCAGACAGTGGAGATGTTTCTCTCATAGACTGTTTCTATGGCAATAGGTAAGTTGTATCCAGTACTTTATAAGGACAAGCTTTAAGTTGTTATATTGTTAATTATTTTTCTTCAAGAAGTTTAAAAACTACCTTTATGTTGCCACCCTTAATCCAACCTCACCCTACTTTCCCCCTTATCATTTTGATTTTAATAAAGAAAAGGGGGAGTAGAGGGGAAAAATCAAGCTGTTAAGTTAAAGATTTAGATTTTAAAGTTTTTGTTAATTATTTCTTAGGTTCATATGTTTATTTTGAGCCTGCCTTTCACTATTCCTGGAGACATAATGATGATCTGGATGCTGCTGCTTCTGCTGAACATCACAGGATGGATTGTGCCTCAACCCTACACAAAGTGACCCTCACCAAGACTCTTAAAAAGACAATTTATGCATGGCCACGGATGAATTTGGCAACACACTATCATCATGTCTGATGGTAATTCTTTAGACGGAAAGGCACTATCCCTATGCGGCTAAGGAACCCAATCCAATGGATACCTGGGATGAGTGGACAAGGTTGCTGCCGCATTCACAAGAGGAGCCACATGAAAAGGACTTTTCTTCCTAGATTTGCCATCCCATCAAACAGTGAGAGGTTTTATTATTTAATATTATTCAATTTCTGTTAAATAAACAGCTTTTTCCACTTCTCTCTAAGGAATTTTTTTTCCTTTCCCGGACCAGTTGGTGGGGAGGGGTTATTTCCCTGGGGAAACCCCCATCTGGAGTTTTTCTCCCTAATTTACCCTAAACTAGGACATATACCCAGTTAGCCTGTTGGCTGTCCCTCCCCTTTTTACCTTGTCTGTTCTCTCCCTAGAAAGTTCTCCTCTCCTTGTTCCCTGGTTGGCCCCAGTTTGGTGCATTCCTCCGCCCCTGTTATCCCATTGGCTCTCCCTCTCCCTGACCCCACCTCTGCACCACTTTATCCTGTTCCCATTGGACACTGAAGCTTGGATCCACCCTCTCAAGTTCCTGGACCCTGCATTACTCCCTGTCTTTGTTCCTGGACCCCTTCGGTGTGTGTGGTTGGAATAAACCCCATTGGAACTCTACACAAAGATCCTTCCTGCCTCTCTGTTGACCTGAAGCGATCTGTGGCATGTCAGTGTGTCAGTGTGTGTGTGATTGCAGCCTGCTCAGACACTGACCTCTCTGGAGATGCTTTTGGGAAGGTAGGGTTACCTTACTATCACACCCAACCCTAGAGGTACATTCCCAAGTGCTGTGACCAACAGAAAGGACTCCTTTTCTTCCAGCAACAAAGACAGCTAAAACAAGCTGACCAAAGGGTGTTGGTGAGTAGTCTTTCAATCATGTTTGACAGCTAAGTTACAGTACATATTCCTTCTGGTCAGTTTGAGCCAAATGAAGGACCCTTTGATCTTCTTGTTGTTGGGGATGTAAAACATACACCAAACTGCCTTCAGGTGATTCTTGAAGTTGTAACAGTAAACCCTGGGCAAGAAAAAACTGTAGCTGTTATGTGCCTCAATCCACCTTTCTTTCTGAACAAGGGAACACTTACTGCCCAAATGTATGTTTTACAAGGACAAGACTATTCAGATATGGACAACTGTATGTGTATCTGACCAGAGCAACGGGGAGAGACAAGAAAAAAATAGACTGCCACCTATCTAACAAAGGCAAAATAGTTTCTGTTACAGGCATCACTGATACTGGAGCAGATGGCACACTTGTTGCCACTCCCAATGGCTGGAGTACTGGGAATTGGTCTCACTCTGTGGTAACATATCTGGAGTTGGAGGAACTGTCACGTTCTTACAGAGCAAACATCTAATCACCATCGAGGGACCTGAAGGTCAGATAGCCACAATAAGACCTTTTATAGGGCAATCCAGAATGACATTGTGGGGCAGGGACCTATTGTCCCAATGAGGGGCTTGGCTAGAAATCCCTTCAGGATCATGGGATTTCTAGTGAGGGCCCAGTGTAGAGCGCACCACCACACCATTAACTTGGAAAACTGATAAGCCAGTGTGGGTGGATCAGTGGCACCTTCCTGAACAAAAGCTAAAGGCGCTCGAATCCCTCATTGAAGAGCAATTGTCTAAGGGCTGTATAACATCATCAACATGCCCTTGGAACACCCCTGTCTTCCCAAAAAAAAAAAAAAAAAAAAACAGGAGAAGACAGGTGGAGGCTCCTTCAGGACCTTCAAAAGATTAGTGAAGTCCTGGAAGACGTGGGGCCCTTGCAACCAAGCCTTCCCTCACCCTGCATGCTCCCTAAGGACTGGCAGCTCACAGTCATTGATTAAAGACTCTTTTCTTGGCATACTGCTCCATCCCAAAGATGTTCCCAGATTTGCATTTTCGGTTCCATCGTTAAATAGACAGGCCCTTTTAAAGCGGTATCAATGGCGAATCCTCCCCCAGGGTATGAAAAAATCACCTGCCCTGCGTCAGATGATTATGGCACAAATCCTATCACTGATTCGTAAAAAGTTTCCAGATACAATGATCTTCCATTACATGGATGATATATTAATTTCTGCCCAGACTGAGGCTTACTTACAGACTAGCCACAAAAAGACCATCACAGCAATTGAAAATACAGGATTTGAAATAGCAGCAGAAAAGGTGTTGTGGTGCATTTTTGTTCATTATATTTGATTCAATTATTTTCTTTATTGTTAAGTTCTACCCCGATGTTAATACTTTGGTCCCAGTTATGGCCTCCTACCCTGGTTGCCAATCCACCCTGATACCTGTCCCTTGTTTCCAA